>NW_015652150.1:779156-789309 GCF_001515625.1 Sinocyclocheilus rhinocerous
AAAAAAACAGTATTTTTTTACAGTAAAATTATGTATAAAATTATATGATTGTAATACATGATTAAATATGATGTTATTAAAATAAATGATTGTAAATCAAATAACTGTGAAATTTTTAAGCAGAAACACAATGTTGAGAGGTCCAATAAAAGTACATAAAAAACAGTCCAATATATTGTGTTAATATGAAATCCCACACAATTGTATAATTGTGAAATATTTTTGTCTTGTTTTAAGCAGAAACCTCTCAAAATCAAATTAGATTTATGCATTAATCAAGAAACTAAATTGAGTAAGAAAATAAATGTAATTGATATATTCTCTAAACCTAAACCTATAAGCAATAGCTTTGCTTATGATGTAATATATCTTGTTTTAAGGATGTTTTTACTGGAAAAAAAGACAAAATACTGATTCAGAAAAAATATTTGTTTTATGCAGTGTAATATTTCAGCAAAATAAAAACAGGTTGTGATTTATCTTACCTGGAAAGCTTTTGGCATCAGGGGATGAGGCCTAGACATACCAGAAACAAAAAGAGATTTCTGAATTCTTATCAATCACAGCACTTAACACAGAACACGTCTCTGAAACTCTCTGTGTATAGAGATTACCATATGGGTAATCTTTAACAGATAAAAACTCAGCTTCCCCTGTGAGAACAGATTTTACTGCCCAGATCAGATGAAAGATTTCCTTTCAACACACAGCAGGAATAAACAGATTCAGAGAGATACACTGACACTGTAATGTAAGTTCTCTTTTCTGTTTTGCTTTTGTGCCTTGTCCCTTTGAGGCCCCATCAGACATCTAAACATTTGAGAGTGTGCACGTACTTCACAACCCGCAGTTGTAGGTGTCCTTATCATACAGCACTCTAGAAAGTTCTGATTGGTCAGTCATGGCATTCAGTTGTCTTTTTTTTTTTTACTACTAAACTGTATCATTGACAAATTTCCTATAATTGAAAAAAATACATAAAACGAATAATAAATATTTAAGATTCTGCTCTATTTCTAGGTCACTAATAAGCAAAATTTTGACACTGGCTTGGGGGAGTTCACGCAGTTTGAGTGTTACTATCATTAAAGAAAAAGTTGGACGAATGTTCATTTTTCAGTACAACTTCAACTCAAATGGTTGTTTTGCTCATTTCCAATGCAAAGAAAAGCATTTTCATTAATGGTCTCAGACTTTTAAATCAGTGTGTTCATTTGGTTGGTTGGTTGGTTGGATGGATGTTGGTTGTAGGTAGGTAGGCAAGTTGTTTGTTTGTTTGTTTGGTTGGTTGGTTGGTTGGATGGATGATGGATGATGGATGGATGGTTGGTTGGTTGGTAGGTAGGCAAGTTGTTTGTTTGTTTGTTCGTTCATTCATTCGGTTGGTTGGTAGGTAATAGTTAAGTTGTTTGTTAGTTTGTTAGTTTATTAATTTGGTTGGTTGGATGGTTGGTACTAGGTAAGTTTGTGTGTTTGTTTGTTCGGATGGATGAATGGGTGGTTGGATGGTTGGTTGGTATGTAGTTAGGTAGGTCAGTAAGTTGTTTGTTTGTTCGTTCGTTCAGTTGGTTGGTTGGATGGATGTTGGTATTGGGTAAGTTGTTCGTTTGTTTGTTTGTTTGGTCAGCTGGATGGATGGATGGATGGATGGGTGGTTGGAAGGTTGATATGTAGTTAGATAGGTAGGTAAGTTGTTTGTTTGTTTGTTTGTTTGTCTGAGTAACCTGTCTCTCGAGTTGGCGTCCTGATCAAATTCAAAACAACCCAACCGCTGGGTCAAAACAACCCAATAGCTGGGTTTGACCCTTTTTAACCCAGCTCTGGGTTATATTTAACCCAGCATTTTTTAGAGTGTATATGTAATTTCATAATGCTTCACAAGAACAAATGTAAATTATTATATTGCTGACACCACAGTTTTTGGGTCTGCAGAGACTGAACAAGAAAAATTGTATGAAATAGAAAGATAATAGTAGTATTGTGAAAAGCATGGCCTAGGGCAATCAGCTCAGCCAATCAGAGCCCTGTCTCTGGCCCAGTGAAAGTATGGGAAATGGGGGAATATGGGTAGATGGTAGAACTCCTTATCTGTGGCCACAGCAGTGCACTGATTCAGGAAAACCACATTAACTACAACCAATTACATCTGGTCTGTTGAGTACATACAACAGCGGAAGGAATGCTTCCTCAAACCATTGAAGCTTCATTTCCATCAGTGGTGATTAAATTGTATTGTGTATAATCAATGGTTATTATTGATTAATATTGTCTATTATTGATGCTGGAAAGACGGCCTGTCCATATCCAGACCCAAACAACATTTGTTTGGTTCACTTAGGGCACAAAAGAATTTTGGATCTGTTGCAACTTTGCTGAAGATGTTTAGAGAGGAAAGGCAAAAGAGCGTGGTGGGGTAAAGAAGGTGTAAAGTTTGATGGGGGCATCCTAATCTGCTTTGCACTCATACGGGTGAAGGAATGGCCCTACAGCAAACACAGACACACATCAAACCCATATACACAAAAAAATGCCTGCACGCCTCTTGCCCGATAAACTCCTCTGGGTCAGAGCTTTTTAGAGCAAATATGATTAATGCTATCCATCAAAATAGCTGCCATATACGGTATACTGTATAGGCTATCTTTCAAAAGTTTGGGGTCTTTAAGATTTAAGAATTCTGTAATTCTGTAAGAGGTCTTTTATGATCATCAAGGCTGCATTTGTTTGATAAAAAAATATTGTAAAAATAACTATATTGTAAAATATTATTAAAATTTAAAATAACTATTTTCTATGATCATATATTTTACTGTAAAATGTGCTTTATTTTTGTGATGTCAAAGCTGAATTTCTCCAGTCTTCAGTGTCATATTATCCTGCAGAAGTCATTTTAATATGCTTATTTGCTGCTCAAGTAACTTTTTTTCATCAGTTGTGCTGATTAATATTTTTGTAAAAACTATAATGCATTTAATAAGGCAACATTTATTCAGAATTCCTTGATAGATAGAAAGTTCAAAAGAACAGCATTTATTTGAAATAGACAACTTTTGTAACATTATAAATGACTTCACTGTCACTTTTGATCAATTTAATGCATAATTTGTTTTAAAGAAAATCTTTCTGACCCGCTTGAACAGTACATATACATTTTTGAGTGGTCAAATTTTAGCTTTTACAGATCCTGTATAACTACTGTAGCTGTTCTTAACAGAGGTTTTCTTGCCGTCCTTTCATTGATAATCCAAATGCATGTGACAAATACATTTTAGCTTTGTCACTAAAAAAGTATCTTAAACATATTTTCCAGTTTTATTGAGCTGATGTTGGTGAGAATGCTGAAAATCTCCAGTACTGAACAGTTTGGTTTAGAAAAATGTTTTACCACCTTAAAGACATTCCTGAGTTCTTGTTGGCCTGTTGTTCAATGTGTGACTCATGGTTTTGCCATCACCTACAACACAGGAGAACATGAACAGCAGAGACAAAATTCACAAACTCTTGTGAAATCTTGAAAAACTCTACAGTCATAAACAGACTCTCTTTTTCTGAATACGTACACTGTAATAAATGTGTAAACTGTTATTGTAGAAACTTGGCTTTTTAAAAATCCCTAATCTGAGACCAAAATGTCTAAATCTTTCTCTTGTTTGAGCTTTCAGGCTATATCCAGTAGAAGTCCAGCAGCCTGTTTTAACTTGATTGTCTGATTAAATTAACATTTTTCCCAAATCTGATCATCAACCTATAGACATCCATTGAAAATTTCTGACTGCAAATACTTCCAAAAGCTTATCACTTTAACAACCACTCAGAACACACTTTCTAGGTTTTAATAATTTCTTTCAAGATGTAAGAATTTATTGTTGACCCAGTCACCAGATGTTGTAGGAGCAGAATATGGCTTCCTATGCATGTTCACATTCTTTGTTTTGGCAGATAAAAATAGTCTCTATTTAGCAAAGGGACAAAGGAAGAGTTGGTTCCTCTCTTACCAACATCTCTCTCTCTCTCTCGCTCGCTCTCTCTCTCTCTCTCTCTATCTATCTGTATGTATAGTCTGACTGACACTTCTCCATTGCCCAAGGAGGTTCTCTATCTGATGTGCCAGCCGGCATGTAATTACTGTTCATTCAAGGTAAAAGTTTGGAACTTTCCGGAAACTGGGGTGCTGGTGGCATCTAGTTCTGATACAGCCCTGTGCTCTTGTCTTTTAAAAAAAAATATATATATTAATTTTATAAATCAAGAATGCACTAAATTGATCAAAAGTGACAATAAAGACATATTAATAGTGTTACAAAAGATTTCTATTTCAAACGAATGCTGTTTTTTGAACTTTCTATTTATCAAAAAATCCTGAAAAAAATGGTATCATTGTTTCCACAAAAATATTATGCAACACAACTGCATTCAGCATTGATGATAACATTTTTAACACCATATCAGCATATTAAAATGATTTCTGAAGGATCATGTGACGCTGAAGACTGGAGTAATGGCTACTGAAAATTCAGATTACATTTTAAAATATATTAACATAGAAAATAGTTATTTTAAATTGTAATAATATTTCACAATATGACTATATTTTGGTCAAATAAATGCAGCCTTGCTAAGCATAAGAGATGTTTTTTTCAAAAAACAGTCAAATGTTTTTTTGAACGGTACATAGCTTATTGCAATGTCAATGGAATTGCATTTTCCCCCCAAATATTTATTCCTTAAAAGTACAAGAACTGTTAAAAAAACCAACTGAGGAACCGTAATCGGTACATTTTTTTACCGTTCCCATATCTAGATGTTAACTAATATAACATTTTTTCCCTATACCTCAAAATTCTATTTAGGTTTTTCTCTCCTCAGGCCTTAATGGCTGATGTTGATGAATGCCTGTAAGGGATACGCTGCAGGTAGGATATGGTTACAGGTTGCAATGGTGTAGGGGAGGGCAGGGAAGGGAGCAGATAAAAAGCCACATGGGCCGGGCAGGATGTTTGTGTTCCAATGAGGCATGACCCTGGGAGACTGGGCCAGGGCCTGGCCTTTGAACACAGGTGAGCAAGGAAAAGCTGCTGATCCCTGTTTGTCCCCTTTTGATTTCTTGTTCATTATCCATTCTATCCACTTCTCTCGCTCCCTTGCTTTTCACCCTCTCCTAACTCTGCATCCTCCACTTTCTCAACCTCTCTCTCTCGTCTTTCTCTGGGGAACAGTACGTTTTCTCTCTGAGCCGAGTGAATGTCATCGCCGAGCTTCCGACTGATGACAGTTCTCAACGGGAGCTCTGAGACAGCATTGTCTGCCTTTATGCGGGGTGTTGGCGAGCACAGAGAATGTGTGTGTTTGTGGTCATTCAGTAGGGCTGTGGTGTTTGTTGACTTGTTTTCACTCTAAAGTTCTTCAAACAGTGTTTGAAATACAAGCTTCCACAAGGGCAAACTGCAGCCTGCCACAGACACAACTTAGAAACCTCTGCATCCTGCCACCTGAAGCATGCATCTTCCCTCAGAATATCATGCTGTGAGTTCTTAGGATACTGATTTAACTGGTATGGCATGTGCTGGCACCTCAGATTACATTACTATGATGTGGAACTCTGATGCTTGAGCTCACCAACACCTTTACCCAACTTTGATTGTCTATATTAAGGGTCGGCAACCTAAAGCACATGCAAACGTAAGGGAATTCAACATTAAAATAAAGCTAATTTATTTCAGTGCATTCAATATTAATCTATCTTACATGCTTTTATAGCTTGCAAAATAATGAGTAAAGCCTCCACCACTGGACCGAGAGAATAATATTAAATGCATCTATTATATTTAATTGAGTAATTGTATTTTTATTTATTTATTTATGCATGTCAAACTATAATTTTTTTAGTATAATATGTACACTGCCATTTCAAAAGTTTGGGGTCTGTAATATTTTTTATTTGTCTCTTTGATCAGAAATGCAGTAAATATTATTACAATTTATTGCAATCTATTTTAATATGTTATAAAATATAATTTATTCCTGTGATGTCAAAGATGAATTTTCATCAGTCATTACTCCAGTCTTCAGTGTCACATGATCCTTCAGAAATTCTAATATTTTGATTTTGTGCTTATTTCTTATAATTATTAATGTTGAAAACAAATGTGCTGTTTATATTTTTGTGCTAATACTTTTGTGGAAACCATGATATATTTTTTTCAGGATTCTTTGATGAATAGATAGTTCAAAAGAACAGCATTTATTTGAAATCGAAACCTTTTGTAAAATTATAAATGTCTTTACTTTTATGATGTAAATAATGCAGAAACAGTGCAAACAGTGAGCTGATGTGCAACAGTGATGAACAATAATGTCTCCATATCAAGGGAGTTTTCTGTTGTATATATTTTTGCACTCTGAAATGCAGGGCAGCACGTGGATTGAGATGGTGTATCAGTATTTTATTCCATCGCTGTAAAAGCTCTCTTGTTATTGTAGTTGTAACCGTTGACAGTATATTTACAGGCTTGCAGTTTACAACTCAGAACGAGCGCGTGTGGCAGGAAGAGGACTTCTGGGAGGACTGGATCATGAATGGACAGACTAATATTCCTTTTGGGGCTTTGTGTGGACAGTAAAATTGAAAAGAGAGGACTTTAGTCGAGGGTTTGGACGAGTGGCGTGCCAGGTCGCTGTTAAGGCTGAGTTTTTCCATTCTCATGAAACACCTCACAGCACTCATAAATCTCTTTCTCCTAACAGCCAGCATTAAAATCTAGTAGATTAAATAGTTGGAGGATGATTACTTTATTGATGCTAGAAAATATAAATAAGTCTTTATGGCCAGTCAGGCTTTTATCTGCAGTGTCCTGAGATCCAAGCACCCGTCAGGATAAGGGATGGAAAAAGAGATTGTCTAACCAAATAAGGAACAGCTTTTTATATTAGGGCTATAGGTGATGGTCTGAACTGTATTGTTGGTAAAGTTGAAATGAGTGAACCAGAAACTTAATTTGCTAGTTGTGTGTTTGATAAAACAAGAGGGATACTTTTGTTCCAAGTCAGCCAGTATCTGGAGTTAGATCCAGGACCACTTGCACTACAAACTTAACTGCTAAGCAGCAAGTAACTGCATATTTATGTTTTCCTGGCTCTTATTCATCTTCCTAAGCAGCCAATATTACACTGGCCTGAACTTCATACCAAGGGGGTCTATATATCGTATATCTCTATGGCAGTGATATACAACAAAAACTTAAATATATTATTTTCTGGCCAAAATAAATTTAAAATATACATAAACAACACATTTTAAAGAAAATAATTTCTAAAATAGTATTATATTTTAAATAGATTTAATGTTTAAGTACAAACTATTTAAAGGGGCAAGAAAATACCTTTCAAAATTTAAGATTTATATATATACACATTCTTTCTTTGCCACCTGTTGGCCATTACAAAATTCCAGTAAGTTTAAAAATAAGACAAACATGAGTCATCTATAATAGAAATTGTTCATCTCTGGGTCGTGCTTAAAGAGTGCCCCCATCTTCCAGATCATGCTGTTAGATCATCAGAGCTGTTTTCTGTCCAGCAGAGTCTGCAGATATTTTCTGCCATCTGCACTTTGAAAATATAGTTCACTGCACAGTACTGCATGTTACAAAAACTATTTCTGTAAATATCATCCCCCCCACACACACACACACACACACACACACACACATATATATAGATAGATAGATAGATAGATACAGTGGGTACGGAAAGTATTCAGACCCCCTTAAATTTTTCACTCTTTCTTATATTGCAGCCATTTGCTAGAGGAAAAAAAATTAACTTAAATGATTTTAGCAAATGGCTGCAATATAACAAAGAGTGAAAAATTTAAGGGGGTCTGAATACTTTCCGTACCCACTGTATATAGATAGATTGTGATTTTTTTATTGTGTTTGGATAATGTTTAAAACATGTCGTCATGTTGTGCGACCACCAGCGTAATTAGCACAGGGTTTGTTTTATGGAGGGGCTATTATCACTCGCCATAAACAGCCAAAAGTCACCATTCTCCACCCCAGCAGTCAGGCAGGGGCTTTTTATGGGCCTCTTGTACCCAACACACGGCACACATGTGTTTCCTTGCCCTGTCGTGATCGATCAGCACCCTGTCACGTCAGTCAGTCCTAGCGAGGCCAGTCTTGTGGCCATTAGTTTCCACCAATGTTGGTCTTAATTATTCGGTAGGTTTTGATAATAAAAACACATTCCTTGAATCACACTGTTTATAGGTCTTTGGTATATTTTTTATATGATGGGCTTTTAAGAATGTTATTAGCGCCACTGAGTTTTAACAACTTTCAACACTTTTATTTTTCTTTCAAATTATGAAATACAAAGATCATGTAACTTAAGTGCCAAAAGTCCCGGCTTAATTTAAAACAGGCATCTTTTAGGGTTCTGCATGGTTTGAGAACAACTATTGATTCAAGTTTAATTTAGCTTAAGGTGCTAATGATTAACAACTAAACATTAGAGGCATTTTTTAAGATTAGATTTGTTTAAGTGGTATGAATAACAAGCAATCATTAGGTTTATCATAGTATAACATTGAATGTGTTGTTCAATGTCCAATTTGATTTTACATCCACCTTCTATTTAGTTAAACCTCTTAGTTATGTAAATCTTTTTTTTTTTAATAGACTTTCTAGCAAAGTGCTTCAGGCCACAATCAGTTGCATGGTTTTGTGAAATAACTTGTGGGTTTATAATATGGCGATGGAGGGTTTAAGGTGTTGTTGACCCAAAACTGACCCAGACAAAATCATAGCAGAGCAACTTACGCTAATTAGCATGTTTTCATAGGGCATCCAGTCCTGATGTTTAAGGAGTGAGAAACTGGTACAGAAGGCAAAAAGAAAAATAGAAAAAAAGGCACTGGCTCAACAGGCACAAGTGTGCCCAGTACAGCTTTCTTTGTAATGGGCAGGGGGCTCGTTTTATGGACATTTTAGGGACAGAAAATTTCCATTCCACTCAATCATGTGGTATTATTAAAGGTGGTTCTGCCACAGCACAGTCAAAGAGATGAAATTAGTCTGTTTTTCATTTCACAAGTTTCCATTGCAAACACCGAATGGAAAGCAAGGTTTTGTTTTTCTGAATAAAGTTCATGTTCCATTGTTTTTCAGCAGGCTGATAAGGTCTTTAACATTTTAAGGCTGGAACAAAAGAATATTTTTAAAAAAAAAAGTTTTTCTTTAAAAGAATAGTTCACTCAAGAAAAAAAAATCTGTCATCATTTACTCACCCTCATGTTGTTCCAAACCTGTATGACTTTTTCCATGGAACACAAGAGGTGAACTTTTGAAGAAAATCTCTGTACATTTATGAAAGGTCTTGAGAAACGATGCGATGCCCAATTCATGGATTGATCTTCATTTTAAGGCTGGAACAAAATAATATTTTTTTTTTAAAAAGTTTTTCTTTAAAAGAATAGTTCACTCAAGAAAAAAAAATCTGTCATCATTTACTCACCCTCATGTTGTTCCAAACCTGTATGACTTTTTCCATGGAACACAAGAGGTGAACTTTTGAAGAAAATCTCTGTACATTTATGAAAGGTCTTGAGAAACGATGCGATGCCCAATTCATGGATTGATCTTTTGAGTCAGATCTGAATGATCTGAATGGTCCAATTCACACAACCGGTCTAAATGTGTCATGTTCAAAATGTAGAAGAAAGAAAGTCACATGCATCTGGAGCAACATAAGGGTAAATAGATGATGACAGAGTTTTCATTTTTGGGTGAACTATTCCCTTAATTTTCAGTTTGGGGCAGTGTTCCCTTTCAAGGGAACTTCGAACTGCGTCCTCTAGGGGTCGCTATGGGGAAACGCCTCGTCGTGAGCTGAGCCTCCGCCTTCCAAATCCTCCTGCCCTGCGTATGATGAGCTCACGCCACGGCAAGGCTGGACTTGCCGTGGAAGCGGGCCAAGAAAGTGACGTTGCGATCCCTCAGCTTGGTAACTTACTGCTAGCAGTTCATGGAACATGAACATTGGAACATGCTGTACATGGAACATGCTGTAGGTCTGAGACCCCCCCTCTTGTTTGAGAGCTGGGTGTGTTGCTCCCTCAGCTAAGTAAATTATTGCTAGCTGTTCCAGCATT
>NW_015652150.1:789326-792748 GCF_001515625.1 Sinocyclocheilus rhinocerous
AACAGCCGTCTGACGTCCCAGGGGCAACTCAACATGAAAATGGTAAAAAAAGTTGGTACTTAGTGCTCGCCATGGTTCTGGCCCGCATTCCCCTCACGGGTCGCGACCAGGCGTTTCCCCATAGCGACCCCTAGAGGACGCAGTGTCTCGTTCCCTACTCAGGGAACCATGGTTATATAAGTAACCTGAGACGTTCTCAGGGTTGTTGTTGTTGTTTTTTTTGTCCTCCATGACCTTTTCTTCTGTCCTCTATTGAGTTCTGTGTTTAAGTATCCTGTCAGTACACTTGGTGCTAGAATGATTCCCAGTCAAATAAAGTAAGCTAATAGCACCAAAGAGAGTCATTCCACAGTTTGAACTTCATGCTGAAAAAGTGGAAAATATAAAACTTCTGGCAGAGGAATGCCACAACTGCACATACACACAACATTGGCTCTATGTGTATTCATGTGCCTATGCACTTGCTTGTGCATGTGTGTGCGCATTTATGCTATTACTTTTGATACAGTATACCAATGTACAATTTTAGCCATTTAGTTATGTCATTATAGCAAGACTGGATTTGTGATTATTCTATTGGCTGATGCACTGATCCAACAAAAATTAATGTAGCAATAACCAGACAAAGACTTAAAGGGATAGTTTACGCTCAGTTGCTGGTCCCCATTGACTTCCATAGTATGTAGAAAATATAAACACTATGCAAGTCAATGGGGACCGGCAACTGAAGGTTAACTATCCTTTTAAGTTCCACCAAAAATTAAACTTCTGTCATCATTTACTTACCCTCATGTCATTCCAATTGTGTATGACTTTCTTTGTTATGTGGAACACTAAAAAAGGCACTCTGAAGGACATCACTGGACATTGAACCCCACTGATTTTCAGCATACCAGTGTGGTTATATTTAACTAAAATTAAAGCTATTATATGTTTTCATTAATTGAAAGAAAACTGAAATTAAATAAAATAAAAATATTAGATGAAAATGTAAAAAAAAAATGGTCTGGGCTGAAATAAAATGTATTTACTATAAAAGTACTAAATTACTGAAAATGAAATAAAAATAAATTAAAGCTAAATAGAAATATTTAAGAAAAACAAAAATGTAACAAAATTACTAAAACTTGAAATAAACATGAAAACTGAAAAATTTAAGCTAATTCAAAATATTAATAAATAGTGTTTAAATTATATGGACCTAAAGAATGAAAGAATGTTTGCAACGACATGAGAGTGAGTAAATGATGGCAGATTTTTCATTTTTGGTGTGAACTTTACTTTTGATGTCCACAGTTGATGTAGTTAAAAAAAAAAAAAAAAAACTTCAGTAGTTTTGTCAGAAATAGGTGTATCAAAACAAACAGATTTCAAATTTAGCTATTGAACTTGAATTACTGACAAGCAGAACATCTGTGCTGAGCTGGTGCATAAGTTTTGACTTATTGACTCCCTTGAGTTGTGTGCTGTCTATTTCTTTTACTCCTTTTTAAACTCAGTGGATGTCAGCTGTGCTTCCAGATGTCCCTGCTCTCTCTCACCCCGTCTCATTAAGAGCCTGTAAAAAAGTTGGAGGGTGGCATCATAAAATCCCCACTATAATGAGTGGTTAAGTGCAAACAAACAAACGCAAGAGAGGTCAAGGGCGGCCAAAACACAACACTCCTACTGGCCTGACAGAAAAACTGTAGACTTTCAGACTTTGGATGAACGTTCCTCATTCTTCCCTGACATGTCCAGGGCAGAGAGTGATTACTGCAGGACAATAGGGCAGCCTGGGACAGACAGACCACCTGTCAGGAGGTGGGGAGGAACCTTAATCAAAATGAAAGAATCTCGGCATCATGCTGATTAATATAAACCACCAGAGCCTTTATAGACAGCCGATCCCCTCACTCGGAACGGCCCAGGTTGGCTCACGGGTTGCTTGGCAACAGCGATACTGAATGAAGTGTTGGAACTGCCGTGATTAAAGCTCTAGAGCGCCGTGGGTTCGACTCCGCTGTTGCGAGGAGCAGGAATCTCGTCATAGGAATTCAGCAGCCTGCAAATCCCGCTCAAATCTGCGTATGTTGTAGGCTTTGCACAGTCTGTTGTCTCAGATTAGATCGATTTCAAAGAGCTCACACTTTTATTAGGTACATGTGTTTGATGTTGCAGCGGTCAGGCTTAAAGAAGCAGTGCACCACATAGCGTTCTATGAGCAAGACTCTGATTTATTTAGATTTTAGGCAGTTCTGGCCAACTTAAAGGGATAGTTCACACAAAAATGACAATTTTGTCATAATTTATATACTCTATACTTGTTTCCAAACCTGTATCAGTGTCTTTTTTTCTGTGGAACAAAAATAAATAAATAAAATATTTTGAAGAATATTGGTAACCAAGAAGCTGACGCTAGCCATTGACTTCCATAGTATTTTTTTTCCATACTATGCAAGTCATTAGGGGACTGTTTCTCTTTTTTGAACTTCAAATGATTAAATATATTGATTTATAAATGTAATATTAATGAATTTATTAAATGTGATACTAATCTTATCTATCTATTGTTGCTCATAAGTCTTTTCTAGTTAAAAATTTGTTGATGAAAAAATATAATTGATAAAAAATCTAATAAGTAAAATATAATTTTTTTATTTCAATTTATTTAACTTTTTTATTTTCAAATTCAAATAGCAATTCTGCATTCATTTGCTACTTATTATTTCTTTCATTCTGTCTGTCTATCTTTCTGTCTGTCTGTCTATCTGTGTTCATAAGGCCTTTTAAAGATGACAAACTTTCTAGTTAAAAATTAGTTTCTTTGAATTTCAATTTAGTATATTCTACTTTGTATTCAATTTCAAATCACAATTCTGCATCCTGTTTTAAATTTAGCTATTGAATTGCAATTTAAAAGGCATGCTCAATTCTGAATTACATGCAACCCTGCTGTTCTGGAACTTCTGTCAGAAGACCTTAAATTCTGCTGAGGATTTCAGCGAGCAGGTGAAAGTGAGTTCGTGGACCACAGCGGACACATTAGTGATGCGCGGATGGCGGTTATATCCGCGGGCGCTGCGGATAATCCGCGGATCGGGTGGGTCGGGTAATAAAAAAATGCATTCTGATTATTTGCGGGTGGGTCGCGGGTGGATAAAATAAATCATTAATGATGCAAGTATTAACTACATTTTCTAAATTATGAACGTGTTTTAAATAGGCTACAGAAATTGAATAAACTGTAAATTAACATTAAAGAGTACCGAATGGATTAAAAAGACGTGAAAATAATTTTTTTTTGTGACGATGCAACAATGACCGATCAGGCAATTGACAATTCTGTCAACTGTCCCGAAACGCGAGCTAAGGTCTTCTATTGCAGCGTGCAGCAGCTCTAGATGCGTCGATGTGAAGCGAAAGTCAAAGAGAGAAGACGC
>NW_015652150.1:793301-805979 GCF_001515625.1 Sinocyclocheilus rhinocerous
ATGATCGGGTGCGGGTCGGGTGCGGTTATCTAAATCAGACAAAAATACAGGTGCGGGCGGTTGGCGGGTGGATAATTTATTTGAAGCTGCGGATTCGGGTGACGTTTTAGCTCATCCGCGCATCACTAGCACACATACATGCGAGTTTGCACGTCACTCACCACTTCCCAGTGTTTATGTTTTGCTTATGCAGCTGACAGGCCCAAACCCTTGATTATCTGTCCTTAGCACATGGCATAATCTCGATCCTCTCCTGTCTCCCCCCACCAAACTTGATCCTTCCTGCTCCAGTACCACTAACTACCTCATGCACTGCTGTTTTAATCCCCTTGACTCCAAATACGAGTATTTCATGACTCAACAGTCTATTTATTAGATCAGCTCTGCACAATAGCACATCACACTGTTCCCTGTTCTGGGATCTCTTGTCTGTGAGGTTTATGGGTGGAGAATGTGATGGGATCAGGATGGATGAGAGAACGTGGAGCTATGTGGTCCACTTCCTAATGCCTCATGGAGCAACAAGGTCCTGTAATAAAAATGTACCGTATCCAGTCTTCCTAGACAGGATTAGACAAATGTAGCACAGTAAACATCCATGCTGCCATTTACGCAGACTACCTCCATGTGTGATATTGCAGACCTCACACATTTTCAGTTACCTTTGCTCCTTGGTGCACCTGCCCGACTTCATTTCAGGCTGCTGACGGCTTCTCTCATCAGCCGTCACATAGAGTGACCAAATGACCTCACCTCCTCTTCCCCGCTCCCCATTAGAGCTTGTCGCTGGGACTAATTTATCAGAGGAGTAGGGGGCACAAAGAGGGGCTTTATTCTGTCCCCCCTTCCCATATGAAGATCAACTCCTTTGGAATGTCCGCCCCCCACATCGACAACCAACAGATTAAACCATGTTTTATCCCTTAAAGCTGAATTCACCAAAGACTACTCATTAATGAATAATCAAGAAAAAAAAACGTCAGTTAAATCCCTCTAATCTGAAAAGCAACCTCCCTCTCCAGTGGTATAAAACGGCGCTTTACTAGAAGGAGTGCTCTAAAATTTACGGCATTTTCCCCCTCAGCAACCATTGTGATTGATGTAGCAGCCACAACAGGGGAAACATTGGTCCACCTCATATTCTTATAAACATCAACACGCTGGTTAAGAAAAGCAGGCCTCCCCGTCCCACTGCCAGACGTGTAAATAAGCTTCCCTGTGGGAGAAGAGGGAACCACTGCGCCGTGCAGCGCTCTCACGTACACCAGTAATCACCACCATTGTTTATTCTCCACAGCGCACACACAAAAATACAAGGATTTGTCTTTATGTGGCCAGTGCTGCATGTCAACTGAAAATGCATCTCAGACAGGCTAAAACAAAAGCCAGGCAGTGTATTTGCCTGTGTGCAGTTTGTGGCTCTTGTAGCACTGACCCCCTCTAGAGGATCACAATGGAACTTCCTCTATTATCGCAACCATATGTTCAGCCTCACAGGGCAGTTCATTTTACAGAGATGTATTTTGAATATAGGATTCATATCTGGATAATATTTTGGAACCTGAAATATAATATAATGTAATCCAAGTAGATGTAAATTTAGATGTAAATAACTTACTAAAAATAATGAATTAATTTGTTGCTGATTAATTTCTTGGTTAAGTTCTTCTTGGATAAATGTGTTCTAAATGTGATTTATCTATGTATCTATGTATCTATGTATCTATCTGTCTGTCTGTCTGTCGAATTTTTCCATTCATCGAGTTCTCGAGTTTTGGAAAACGTGATATAATGAAAAAAAAAGCGAGTGCTGGTAGCCCGTGGGGTGTCTGACGTGGGGGGCTCGCCCTCTAAATACACTTTGGCGTTCAGAGAGGGGAAAGAGACGGCAGAGAGCTGAAGTCATCAGTTACCAGACGAGCATGCGAGCTGAGAGGAGGCGAGAGAAAGGGAGAGATAGTGAATTGCTCAACCGTGAAACTGAGCTATCGAGATTGAATAGAGAAGAGCGACGTCTCGGTGACTATTTAGAAATAAAGCGCCAAAGTTTCACTGAAAGTTCCTCGAGATGCTGTGATGAGGATGACGCGAGGACCTCCTACATGTTAGGCTCGCTAAATAAAGTAACCTTCTCACCTGGACGTGTCGTGCGGAATCACAGCGGGGAATACATACAGTAATTCAAGACGACAATCCAACTTTATCACCATGCCAGTTTAATTTGATTCCCTCCTCCCCATCTTTAAGTTTTGCTTACAGTGCGCTGGATGGAGAACTAACACTTTCATTGTTTCCGTGGAATGAGTGGCTCTCTCTTTGGATATATCACAGTGGCACAAATGTGGATTGCCTCCAATATGTTACTGCCGAATCGGCCCAGGTGCATTTGGGCCATTGAAAATTCTGTTTCTCTTGCGCGTGAGCACAGCTGGGGCTTCTGCCCGGTTTAGGAATAACATATTGAGTATTGAACAGATCAAAGTGCGATAAGGGACATTGAAATTGACGGGACAAGCATCATTCCCCTGATTACTATGCAATTACAACTGATCTCCATAGTTTTGATCTTGCATTGTATGGAATACACAAACTGTCAGCATCACGGCTCCAGGCACCGGCTACACAAACGTAAGTTCTACGCGCTGCTGATCTGATGCTTTGCGCACACCTGCACGTCTCTGACTGCCTGTTTGTATGAATCTTTTTTTTTTCTTTTTGTAATCATTATGTTTTTAAATACATTCTATGTCATACTTTTTGAAACGTTAAATTATTGTTTTATAAGTTAAAGTCTCTTTTGGGAAAATGATATGGCATAGGCCTAATTATCAGGTGATAGGACACGGTTAGTCCTGTTGTTATATATAACCATATGCAACTGAGAAAAAGCAGTTACATATTTCTCAGCAGTTGAAAGATCTACCGAAATGTAGGCCTATATGTTTTCTAATGACAACTGTTTTTCTCCGTTTGTATTTTGCCTGGGTTGTCAAGTGTGCTGTTCGCCAACTGTGGCAGTTTTTATGAGGTGTGAGGGTTTGACTTATATATATATATATATATATATATATACACATATGTTATATATGGAAATAGACCAACGGCTATGAAACATTACAGTGAATGCACTAGGCCTATCGGGAAATATTAATTAAATATTAATTAGGTGTTTTTAATTAAATATGCTAAAATAGTAATAGTATGTAGACTTTAGGGTACACGCAATATTTTAATAGTCCTATGTCATGTCAAGTTATTTATGTATTTATTTATTTTTATTTATTTAGGCTATTTTGATGTAAGTGTTAGTTCACAAACCATTGAATAGTCTTTAGGCTAGCCTACTTCTGTTCTCCACAGCCTAGTTTTCATTCGGGAAAAATTCAGTATGGCCTCTGTGATCCACATATGAAATAAAAGTAGTATGGTACTGTGAACATTGTATAAGAAACCGCCTGTCCAGTTAAAAGTGTATTGCAAACTTTTTAATTAGTACAGTAAATCAAGCTATTTTCTCAGTGATTCTAAACTTTATGTTTTTAAAACTATTTTATACAATTTGAAAATCTGAAGAAGAACAAAACGTGGAATACTTTTGGCTGTTTTTTAAAGGGGTTCGGTTTTATTGGTGATTAGACTGTTTTTGTTTGGTGGACTGTTTTTGTCACAAAGATTTGGCAACCCTGCAAACAGCGTATAATGTTGCTTGAGATGAGCCAGTCTCTCAGTGAAACTGCGCTTGTCGCCAAAGCCTGTTTTTGATCCGCATTGTTTTGTTTTGATGGCTTAATTTGAGGAATATTTCACTTGTATCCCACTGTGAGGACAAAACAGCTGCTTAGGCATCCTAGATAAACTTCTGATGGGAAATGTTCCGTTGAGGTAAAAGCTTAGAAGACTCGTGAAAAGGTGTCACGACAGTGACAAAGTGTTTCATTTTACTAGACACTTGTGAGGTTTGATTCGGACACATAACTTATCGGCAAGGGACACACTGCCGATTTTGTCATTTAAATCTTGTTTTAGGTTACGTTGCAGTTCTTATGTTAACGTACCTTCCATTAACGAGTAAAGTTTTAGTCGTATTTTGCTTCACTGTCTCGTGCTATTTTTGTTGTGATCAGTGCGAACAGGAAAGTATGAATTTGCACACCATTATTAGCCTGTGCATTCGTTGTGCACTGCTCGTCTATAGCATCAATGGCCAGTCCAATGTCTTGTTTGGATCGCTCTCTAGCGGCCACTACATTACGCAGTAAACCCTTTGTAGTGCGCTTGGTCCGTTTGTTGACTGTTGCTGCTCGCGGAGATATCAGTAAGTTAGTTCAGTACTAACAGAAGCAAAGCGCGTTTCCTGTTTTCTTCCAGTTTGCAACAGAGTCGAGTATATCCTAGGGAAAAAAAGTGTTGTTTTTGGTTTTACAATTCATGGCCCGAACCTCTCTCACCCCGTCTAGGACCATCTTTATAGTTGAACTGAGCACATGAAATATTTGTACATGTTAAAAAGTTACATTGATGTAGTTAAAGGTAACATGATAAGAAATTCCTCATTTCGTTCAAAATACCTTTTTTTTTTTTTTGCGTTTTTGAACACAATAAAACAATCCGAACTTGATTTAAACGATTGACTGTAACAAATCTGACCTAATATAACACTTAACAATGACAGTCAGAGATATGACAGTACGACATATGAAAATAAAATTTTCAAAAGACCATTTTAATCAGATGTATTACTGATGAAGGCAAGGCTGTAACCAAATACTCAGGATTGTAAGGGGACCATGTGTAATTTGGGGGTCATGTCCCCCTCGCTGTCTATGGTGGTTATGGCCCTAGATGGAAGTGTTTATATGAATATTTTTGGTTTACAGAGAGATAAACTCTGAATTGCTCTGAAATAAGCAATTCATGCATGACAAGCTCCAGAACTGTGTGATTGAGTATGATTTTTATTTTAATAAGCAAGGTAAGCAAATAGGACTCGAAAGGCTCGATTAGAATGAATGCATAAACATGGTCCAAATTAGATGGTGACAAAGCCAATTAGATGCAACAGAATAGCTTTTAGTATCAGGGAGCCACAAAAATGCCATTGTGGCTTTGTGGCACTCACTGGGTTGTTTCAACTCTGATATTATGGAATTCAAAATACAAAACCCTTATCCATCTTTTCTTTATAAAACCTGGATTGTGGACTGTGGTCAGGACATTGTCTTCAGCATACTAATTATGTGCTCTCATGTGGCATATAAGAAAAATATGTGTTTAATCAGACTTTGACAGCTAATTAGTTCAGTACACAACTGTTATTTTGAATTTAAAGAGGGAACGATTTGGGTTATCCTTAAAGAGCAGAAATATTTCATTCATTTCAGCATATTTTTTTAACAATTCACATATTTCAAAATATTTCAAAGAGATGCTTTTAATAGATATGGGTGAGCAGGGTTATGAATATGGTCAAATCTAGGCTGGTGGTGTGTGAATGGTGGCAGACACTGTGACAATGAAGTGTGAAAAACGTGATGACCTTCGTCCATTTGTATGCACCAGCCATCATCAGATGCTGCTAATTAAGAGACTTTGAAACGTTTGTGATGGACAGAAACTTGGGTGAATGACCTATAACTAATTTATCAGTTCACATATATATATATGTGTGTGTGTGTGTGTGTGTGTGTGTGTATTGAGCACCAAATCAGCATATTGGAATGATTTCTGAAGGATCATGTGACACTGAAGACTGGAGTAATTGCTGCTGGAAATTCAGTTTTGACATTACAGGAATACATTACATTTTAATATATATTAAAATAGAACATTTATTTTAAATTGTAATAATATTTCATAATATTACAGTTTTTACTGCATTTTTTTCAACTAAATGCAGCCTTGGTGAACTTAAGAGACTTTTTCAAAAAATATTTTAAAAAATCTTACCGACCCCAAACATTTATATGCTAGTGTGTCTATATATATTTTCAACATATGGTGGCAGACACTGTGACAATGAAGTGTGAAAAACGTGATGACCTTCGTCCATTTGTATGCACCAGCCATCATCAGATGCTGCTAATTAAGAGACTTTGAAACGTTTGTGATGGACAGAAACTTGGGTGAATGACCTATAACTAATTTATCAGTTCACAGAGAGTGACCAAACGGTCGCCTGACCTCAAACATTTCCTGTCTTCTGTGTGTGCGTCTCTGTGTCTCCGCCTTGACAAGTAAAAGCCACAAGGCTTTGATTTGCATGTAAAATAGACACCTTTTAAATGCCAAAGAATTTGTAACATCTGATACTTATAACATCTGAATATTTTCTTTGCATATGACTATTTTAAAAGAGTGCTTTATTTGTAAAGTTGGTGTATTTGTAGTATATACTCTATTTGAGTGTACTAGGTCACAGAGGACATAAAAAGTGAGGTCACCACAAAAAGAAGCCTTATGAGTAATGCTAATGACAGTATGTGGTAACTAACTTCCTTGTGAATAAAGCCATGGCTGTGTTTTTTAGTGAATTATATTTGCTTGTGTGGCCTCCCCATGTTGTGAATATCCCAGGAAATTAATTGTTTGGGCCTGCTTCACTGACTCAAACCACAAGTCTTTGGGCAATAAGTAAATGCTTTTGTTTAATGTCGATGTCTGACATTTTGTTATTTAATTAAGTTTTAACTGTACTGCTTTACTGATAGATTCTGGGAATGTTTGCTTTTGCGGTCTTCGAGTTTGAACCATGGCGAAGCGATTTCGAACGTTCGGATTTCAGGAGTGCTCGTGTGGTTGTTATGCAAGCCGACCCAAGGGCTGTGGCAGCGCGAGGGCAGGCAGAATTCCTCCGTGTAAAGGGTTCTGTGAATTAGAGAGCTTTGGCAGGAACACATGTGGGCAAATGGACAGCAGTTGTAAAGATTGCTTAGATATGTCAAACAGAATATCCTTGATCTATGGCAATCTGGCGGCCAAGAGTGAACTCTGGGAATCAGGGGAGGGAGACAGAAAAAAACAACAACGATGCCCTAGACCGACTTCAGTAGTATGGAATGTAAGAACAGGTTGAAAACATCTATCTGTCTGTTTGTCTGTCTGTTTGTCTGTCTGTCTGTCTATTTTGGCTTGTATTCAGTAAGGATGCATTAAATTGATCAAAAGTAATAGTAAAAACATTTATAATGTATGTATATATATATATACATTTTTTTCAACTAAATGCAGCCTTGGTGAACTTAAGAGACTTTTTCAAAAAATATTTTAAAAAATCTTACCGACCCCAAACATTTATATGCTAGTGTGTCTATATAT
Organism: Sinocyclocheilus rhinocerous; assembly: GCF_001515625.1. NCBI lineage: Eukaryota > Metazoa > Chordata > Actinopteri > Cypriniformes > Cyprinidae > Sinocyclocheilus > Sinocyclocheilus rhinocerous. Next base: position 800,616 of record NW_015652150.1, read on the forward strand.
ATTTTCAACATATTGCATATTGTCTCTTATCATATTGCATAGTGGGTCAAAATGGTAAAAAGCCACTTTGTAAGTCTGTGTGTTACAGTGATGTTAGGGATCCTCGTTTCCTGTACTGTTTAAACTGCTGCCTTATTGTTCAGGTTTGTGGATGGTTGTAAAAGTCCTCAATATGTAACATCCTTTCAAGCCATATCATTTCAAACTGAATAAAACTGAAAGTACAAGCTATTTTTGAAACCTCTCTGAAGTTGAGCTAGACCAATCTTCATTTTACCCTACCTCACCCTCATCCAGATGCTCTGAGACCGGGTAAGTCTCTTCTAAAATGCAGAGCCTTTAACCATCTGAGACTGACCTTTGAGAAACACCTGGAAGCGATCGACTTCAATCAAAGATGCACCTTGAAGCAGCTGAGGAGCACCTTCCATTTTTTTACCCTGCCGAATTTAGTAAGGTACTGCACTGTACTTTACAGTATGATGCGATTAGATCAGTGAACATCTGTTCTTCTCACAGTAACTGTAAACTCAGTCACTTTTGACTTCTTCAGTTCCCAAGCCAAAACAACAAGGCCATCGTGCATAGATATTATTCACAACCCCTTGAGCAATAAACTGAAGAAAACATTCTCTCAAAACTCCTTGAATACAGTCAGGCCTATTTCTCAGAAATATTGTCTCATTTTGTTTCGAGTTGTTCTGTCCAGAAGGTTGTCAGGTTAGCAATCAGCTCTATAATTTAAAGGTAAATCTTATCTTAAGGGATTTGTTAGTGAGGGTGTTTTCTAAATATGTCACTGGGACATTGAGAAACCTCTTCGTCATGCATTTGTGGTGGACCATTTCAGCATGTATTTGCAGCTGGAGGTCTCCAGTGGAGACTAGTTGATTCCGTCTGGGTTTTTGTCACAGTGAGGCCACTCTGTTTGCGCGCTTATGAACACAAAGGCTACTGTGCTGCTGTTTGCGTGCAAACCCCGGTATGCAACGTGTCCCTGTTGATTAGTTTCTCTGCCAGGAGAATCCACAGATGACTGTGCTTCCTGTCGTGTTTATTATTACACTACATTATGGTCATTGTTGTAGTCTTAATTGATGGCTCTGTTCTTTCCTTGGAGAAGCTGGAATCATTTAGTTGTACCCACCATTCCTGTTTGCTCTTATAAATGTTGAGAATGTCCAAGTAAATGCCAAGTATGTTTTTTGTAACTAGCTGCTGGCAGAAGAAGCAAGGCTTTCAGTTCGGTTTTCTAGCCTTTGCAGAAATTTGGATTGCTACACATTATATTAAGGCATTATATCTTTTTTGAAATGTGAAACTGTTTACTTAAATGACATTTTTTGCATGTATATTCGGCCATTTTTATTCAGAGGAAGTGCACAGAGGACAGGAAATGATGAGAAGGGAGTTTTCGTATTCAGTTGGCATTGCACATGCAGTATGAGTACCGCAAAACACAATGTGAAGTTTGTTTTTACATGCCATTTATCAGCGGGTTTATCTGAAATATATTATTCCACGACAACAGACCACAAAGCAAAGCAAAGCCAAAACCCAAACATTTTAGGCAACTTAGAAATCCCAGCCAGGACATGCCCAGGAAAAAGAGGACATATGGTCACCCATATATCCATTACACTTTTCAGATCTTTACATTTGCATACATAATTTTTTGAGCACACGTGTTGTTTGATCCTAAAGTAAAATTGATGTTTCTACCACAGAGGGTTCAGGGGTGAGCTCCCAGGGATGCCAGGGAGGCTGTCAGACCTGCTCGGTTTACAATGGCTGTCTGACCTGCAAACCCAAGCTTTTTATTCACCTGGAGAGGGACGGGATGAGGCAGATTGGAGTGTGCCTGGCCTCCTGCCCTAATGGTTTCTACGGCACCCGTTCCCCTGACCGGAACGACTGCATAAGTAAGACACATGTTTTACCTCAGCTTCTCCTTGAAATATTTACTCTACAGACGTCTTTATGTCTTAGTTACGGTAATAAAGCTACGGACATTGACGTGTATACTACAGCATTCTCTTCTCTGCTCAGGCAATGTGGTAATGAGTGCGTAACCTGTCTTCCAGAGTGTGGGTCAGAGTGCGACTCATGCTTTAACAGGAACTTCTGTCTGCGCTGCAGAGCGGGCTCCTACTTGCACAAGGGCAAGTGCATGGAGAGCTGTCCAGATGGGCTGATGCCCAGCGATACCAAGAAAGAGTGTGTCCCTGGTGAGTGCCCAGTTTACAGTCACAGATATGATGGACTAGTTTTTAGCATCCTTTTTATGTGGCCGACCACCAGTTTAGATTTCAAAGCTTGGACTAAATCCTCATACTTTAAGTAAGAGTAAAATAAGTATGTTTTCTGTAAATACATTAAAATGTCACAAAAAGTATACTTGTGTTTTAGCATATTTCTTAAAAGCGTAACTAAGCATATATTTATTAGCAACATACTTCTAGTTTACTTTTTAAAAATACATTAAAATGCAATTCAATACATTTTAATGCACTTCAAGTAAGCATGTTAGGACTACAATTGTATTGTAAATATACTATATGAATTTCAAGTACATTTTAATACATTTAATAGTGCTTTTTTTTTTTTTACCTGGGCTGTTTTTCAAAAGTAGTTAGTTACACTACAAGCTACAAACAAAGAGTAGCTAAATACATTGAAGGTACTAATTGTAAAGGGTAATATATTATAAAATATCTTTGTGATATAATTTATCATTTAATTCGAGCTGTATTTAATAGCACAAAAACAATTAGGGGTTTTGCATGAACAAACTTAATTATGGTGATGGAATTAAGCTCGAACAGATAAATGTATAGTAAATCTAATGAAAACCTCATTTACACAACTGAGGTGAAAATATAGTGCATAGTACAGGGATATGAATTGGTAAATCATTTTTTGTTAATCAGTTTATTTAAATGGACAATCCGAATGAACCAATTCATTAGAATGAATCAGACTCAAAAGCCATATATGACAGAGAGAATCGTCTGAATGAACCAGTTCACTAGAATGAAGAAAGACCATCTGAATTAGAGAGGACCATCTGAATAAAGTGATTTACTTATATAAATCAGACTTTCAAAATCAACATATTCAAGAAAGGATTGACCCAATTTACTACAATAAATAAACTTGGAAAACTACATATGAGAGAGAGGATCCTTCCGAATGAACCAATTCACTAGTATTAATCAAATGATTGAAAGCAACATATTAAAGAGAGGACCATCCAAAATTAACCGAGTCATTAAGATGAATAAGACTTTCAAAAGCTACATATTAGAGAGAGGATCATTCAAATGAACAAATTCACTAAAATGAATCAAAATATTAAAAGCTACACATTAGAGAGAGTGCCGTCTGAATGAACAGATTCATTAAAATGAATCAGACTTTCAAAAGCTACAAATTAGATAGAGGACCATCTTAATGAACTGATTTATTAGAATGAATATAACTTTCCACTGCTACATATTAGACAGATGACCATCTAAATTAACTGATTCACTGCATATTAGATAGATGATTGTTACTAGAATAATTCAGACTTTGCTAAGTAGTTTGGAAAAAGTCGTTTGTTAAAAGCTACACTATTATGAAAATAGCAGAACACTCTCAGAACAAAAGCTGTCCCACCCTAATTACCCCCACAGAGTGCATATTAGTACCTTAAAAGTACATGTTGATTCCTAAATTGTACGTTTTAGTACCTTTTGAAAAGGTACCGCCCCAGTGACAACTTTTGTACCTTTTTTTCAGTAGTGTTATTTTCAAATGTTGAGAGCAGACTGAAAAATGTTGTCCAGTTAGTTACTCCGCAGTACTTCTAGTGAAGCTAACTGTGTGTGTGTGTGTGTGTGTGTGTGTGTGTGTGTGTGTGCGTGCGTGCGTGTGTGTGTGTGTGTGGGATGCGTGCGTGTGTGTGTGTGTGTGTGATGGTTTTACAGCATGTCCTGCGGACTGCGACTCATGTCAGAACAGTGACACGTGTACGAGGTGTGCGCCGGGACACTACCTACTGCATGGGCAATGTCATCACGTCTGCCCAGACGAGTTTGAGCCCAATGACTTAATGGAGTGCATCCCAACAGGTTAGTCTCTAACATAACACCTGCTGTCAAGACACAGTGCTGTATGTGTGTGGCTTCACTAACTTGTTAACTGTGTTTTAGTGCACTGTGAAGTGGGCGAGTGGAGCGAATGGGGCCCCTGCTCACGCTCAGGTAAAACCTGCGGCTTCAAATGGGGCGAAGAAACAAGGATCAGGAAGGTCCTACAGAATCCCTCTCCAATGGGAAGCCCGTGCCCTACGACTTCTGATGAGAGGGAATGCTTTGTCAAAAGAAGACGATGTAAGAGGCCAATATAATTATTGATAAATAGACCCAATTATCACTGAAAATTGTAAATCTGATCACTTAGAGGAGTAAAAAGCTGCATGATTTGAGGTATCATTAAAACCGTAACCCTAAGTATGAGCAATAATAATAGTGATGCTTGACTTAGTGAATGGAATTGCCAGTCGGCTGTTGTACAGTTTCCACTATTTTATAACAAAAAAACATTGACTCTAGTTATTTTATTATCACATAAATGCTTGTTTTATATCGTCTGGATAATTATAAATGTAAGTGCCAGAAATATTTCCCAACTGATGCAAAACAAATACATGTAGCAAATTCAAGGATCTGTGCAGTTGTAAGCTTAACCATATTTGGACAGTTATGTTTTGAATGTTTATTTGTGTAGTGGTATTTGTGGGACATTGCTGCTTTATGACAGACAGCAGGCCAACTCGACGCTCCATGGCTCTCCACCTCATAAAGACTCAGGGCCTCAGCACAGAGAGAGAGAACAGAGGAAAATAAAAGGGGATGGAGATTTGCATGTGAACTTTTCAGACTCCAAAGAACAATGATATGGATTGATCTCACTGTCACACAAATTCAACAGTAAAACACACAAACAAAACATGTCGCTCTGTACCAAAAGCTCTGTAGGCAACATTTTAAAGAATCATAGGCACATTTATGATGCAGATATATTTCAAGAGGACAATGACTTGCTAAGATGTCAAAGTTAGGATTGCATATATACATTAAGTGTCCAACATTCCACATTTGTTTTTCTGTTAAATAAGTGCGTCATCCTTGTATTTGAAGTGCACTTTTTTTTTCTTTCTGAATTTTCACTGTGAAAACTCACACCGATTGGGATGCACCTCCTTTTTTTATATAATTAATGGAGTATAATTTAGCATAATTACACAGAGGTGGAGATGGTTGAAATGAGATATGATGTCAGTGCAGTGGGGCACGATTTCACTAATGAACCACGGGG
>NW_015652150.1:806179-816894 GCF_001515625.1 Sinocyclocheilus rhinocerous
TAATTGTAAAAAAAAAAATATATATATATATATATATATGTAATTAATCATTTTAAATCATTTTTAAAAAACTGTTTTACCCTAAATAAATATTTATGCTTATTAAATTATCGGGTCTCCAAATTCTATAGTAGTGTTGCATAAAATATAGAATTAAATATGTTGGACGAAACAAAATATACCCAAAATATATATTTATGCTCTTTAAATTATGAGGGCCCTCCAAGATAGCATTGCATAATTAGTTTGCAGAGAAGGAATCCCATGATGCACTGTAAAATACAATTATTGAAAAAATAAAAATAATAAAAAATCTATAATAAAAGATGGTGCACGAAACAAAACATTATAGACACATACATACATACTTACATACAGATAGATAGATTCATGTTAAATCGAAGTGAGGAGTGTTGTATCGATCCGCTGGGGGCCACGAGTGAGGGGTGCGTTTTATACACTGCAGGCTTGGTTATCAAACTCAACCCCGCTTGTGATTACCCAGCTCCCCCAGCTCCTGAAACATCAACTGCACGCTAATTATCTGCTGGGGTTCTGTCCTGTCCGTGTTTATGTTCAACATACACCAGCAGGGTCAGTGGTCTGACCCCCGCCAACTCAAAGTAATCCCAACCCGCCCACTGACACTGATACATCCTCCTTGTCCACCCCCGACTCCTGATACACACAAACACACACACACATATGCAACTGTTTTACTTGTTGTTACCCCAGCCAAATCCCTCTCCATTCTTCTCTCGTTACTTGTCATTTGTTTTTCTTTCGTGTTCTCCCTCTGACTAATCCTGACCTTTTTCTTACACAGCTTGTCCAAACGCAGCCCTGCGTCTGGCCCCTGTCCTTTCCCTTTCATGCTTCATGACTCTAAATTCAACTCCTAGTGTCAACATGTGCTTCTTCTTTTTTTGCTCAGTTTTTTAATGTTGATTATATATATTTGGGGTCAGTTTAAAGAAAATATTTTTATTTAGCAAGGATTAAACTGAATGACAGTAAATGTAACAATGTAATGTAATGTTACCAAATATGTTCTTTTGGTGGTTTAAAAAATGCTATTCTTTTAAATTTTTTTATCATTTTACTTAAATTATTTTAAATTATAATAGAATTTGACAATATTACTGGTTTTACAGTATTTTTGATCAAATAAATTCCACCTTTGTGAGACTTCTTTCAAAAACATTTTAAAAATTTTTACTGACGCCAAACTTTTGAATGGTAGCGTACATATATATAATGTGTGTGTGTGTGTGTGTGTGTGTGTGTGTGTGTGTGTGTGTGTGTGTGTGTGCGTGTGCATGTGTGTGTGTGTACCTACTTAACCATATTTTGGGGACAAATTTGTACCCAAAAGTGAGCTAAACCTGACAAAATCTCCAAAAACCTCCCTTTGGGGACATCCTCATTTGTAAAACTGGTATAAAAATAAAGTAAACAAAGTTTTTTTTAAATTGTAAAAATGCAGAAAGTTTCCTGTAAGGGGTAGGTTTAGGTGTAGGGTGATAGAATATACAGTTTGTACAGTATAAAAACCATTATGCCTATGGAATGTCCCCATTTAGATAGCTAAGTAAACGTGTGTGTGTGTGTGTGTGTGTGTAGGTTTTACCTACATTGTAGACATCAAGTATATTTAATAAATATACTTAAATATACTTGATGTTTATTTCAAAATGTAAGGGAGTCTATGGAAAGTCCCCACAAAGAAATTAAAATAAACTTGTGTGTGTGCATAAATGCTCATATAACATTGTGAGTTTTGCTTTTTGTGTAAGAGCAGAGTGTGTGTGTGTGTGTGTGTGTGTGTGTGTGTGTGTAGCTCAATTGTCCACTGAACTCTTAGCCTCTGTATGCAGCTCTGCTTGTATCTGCTCTGCACACCAGCACCAACCTCCCTAAGGGAGAGCAGCTATACTAGGCCTTCAAAGCCCGGGCATTCCTCCTGTGGGATGAGCCAGAGCCCTTAATCCCCGCCTGGCTCCTCCCAAAGGCCACCAGACGACAGCACGCCTGCCGGGGAGGATGTGACCCCCTCCACCCCACCCCATCCCACCCCCGTGGTTCATTAGTGAAATTGTGCACCACTGCACCATCATATCCCATTTCAACCATCTCCACCTCTGTGTCCTTAACAGCAGCAGACTGGGACGATTTGGGTTGTCAGGGTTGATTATATAGCGTTTCACCTTTTACTGACTGTGCAGCAGTTATGCCCCACATTCTTCCATCTGTCTTGACACACTTTTCACCCCCTCATCTCCCTCCTCTTCTAAGATCTCCTCCTTTTCTCCCCTCTCAATCACTCTTTTAAGAATAATGTGTAATCAGAGCCAGATGACTCCTCATTTCACCTATGTTGAAACATCTAGATGGACACAACTATGAGACAAACTCGTTCCAAACCATTCCAGGCTTGCAACATATCTTAGAGGAGGATGGAACTGCAATCCATTGATTCATCCAGAAATGATGAATAGATCCATTATCATGTGGCTATTTTTAGCTGTAAATCTGCTGTAGCACCTGTCAACTTGTGCATGGATTTAACTTTAATTGGAAGCTCTTTATAGTCGCAGAGTAAAACTATTTATTTTAAAACTTTATTGCTCATAATTGCACTTTATTCTATCACTCAAAAGTTTGGGGTCAGTAAGATTTTTTTGAAAGAAATTACTACTTTTATTCAGCAGGATGTATTAAATTGAACAAAAGTGACAGTAAAGAAATGTATAATTAAACTAAATATTTCAGTTTCAAATAAATTCTGTTCTTTTGAACTTCCTATTCATCAAATAAGAATTATCATGGTTTCCACAAAAATATTAAGCACCATAAGTGCTTTCATCACTGTTAATAATAAGAAAAGTTTCATGAACACCAAGTCAGCATATTAGAACATTTTCTGAAGAATCATGTGACACTGAAGACTGGAGTATAATGGCTGCTGAAAATTCAGTTGTGCCATCACAGAAATAAATTACATTTTTAATTAAAATAGAGAGCAGTTCTTTTCCATTTTGATCATATTTCACAGTAGTACTTTTTGTAACTGTATTTTTTATCAAATAAATACGGCTTTGGTGAGCATTAGATTTTTTCAAAAACATTAAAAATTTTACCAATCCAAACTTTTGTACAGTAGTGTACCTCACAATGATGAGTTTAGGTCTCATATTGTGACTTTTAATTTTAAACTCTATCTACTTTTTAATATTTTAAATGTATTTTTACCCTTAGGCAGAAAAAGGCTTCCATATCTGGACAGATATCTCCGTCTCAAGAGATCTCTTTGATATCTCAATTGTTTCTCTTGGATAGCAATCAGATTAAATGGAGAACAAATGGAGACGTTCCAGCTGAGACTTTACAGTTTCTCAGATGTTGCTCCTGAGATGGGTCTCATCTAGAGTTCAAGAGAGAACAATGTCTCAAACACTGCACAACGTGCTTAAGATCGAAAGTCAAAGCTTTCGATATGATGTCATATATTTCAATAATATTATTCCTGCAAGACCAAATTATCTGAGCAATGCTACCCGTATTAAATTAACACTGTATTTATGCTGTATGTCTCATTCATGTCAAAATTGACTAACTCCATTAGGTCTTGTGTCTGAGCTTTGAAAGAGCAACCTCTGAGCCATGACATTTTCCTCAACAACTGCATCTGCTTCAGCGGTGGTGAGCAGATGCTCAAGAACATGTTCCATCCCTGAGGAAATCGCTTGTATCCAAATCGTCGTATGACAGTTTACTGAAAAACTTGACAGCCTTCCAGCTCTGAAAGGGTGCCAGTAAACATATCCAAAATAATCACCACAGAGCTCTGGTCATGTTACGCCTTGGTTTTTGGGAAAAGCAGAGGATTACACCTAATCCATTGATCTCCAAATCATTACGACAAAGACAACAGTGTACGCAGAGGGAACTTCCTGTGTTTAAAGAGACGGGATGGCGAGAGGGGAGGTGATGACAGCGAGTGAAATGTGTGTGTGTTTTGCTTGGTCAGACACCGTACATGAGTCAGCCTGTTCATAATTCACAGTACAATCACAGCAGATTCAAGCCTGCGGGAGGTGGAGGGGATTTCACTTCATCCTCCTGAACTAGTTTCGTTCACAAAACAATAGTCGTGTTTTTCATGGGCAAGTTTATTTCGACAGCCGGGGCTACAATGGCCCCCTATCGCCCTGGCTGGACCGCAGGAATGTGTGGGTTGCAGCAGGCAGGGAGTCCGGAGAGAGTCCGGGGGGGCGGGGTGTCCACCTCAGCGCTTTTTCGATCCTCATCCGTGCCCCACCGATAAGCCTCTGACAATAATGGAAATTGGCTAGCCGTGATTGTTAAGCAACGGCAAGATAAAGTAATATAAACAGAATTTTCATTTTAAGTCTTTCTATTTTTGATGAGTTTATCGGTTGTTCGCTTATTCTGGTGTAAAATGTTCAGCTGGGTGGCTTCACCTTGGTTGTTCATCTTGACAGTTTTATTCCAAAGAGACGTACTGTACGCTAATTTCAGGAATAGTGTTCCTGGAAGAAACCGGAATGATTGCTCAAGAGCGCAATGCTGATAAAGTTCTCTGACTCTGCACTTGATGGGTCACCCCCACCTTTTTGCGTTTCTGCTGTCTAATTGGCACAGAAATGAAAATGCTGTCATAATTTACTCACTCTCATGTTGTTCTCAAACCATATGCTGTTATTGTTTGGAGAATATTTGAAGAATCTTCACTTTTCTGTACAACGACACTTATAGTGGCCAAATTGGTCAAAAAAGGGCCAAAACACTTCTTTCTGAAAGAATAAAAGCGAGTTAACACCAAGAATGATAACTATAAAGATAACTAATATGCTAACTAGCGTCCACACCAATGCACAGTAACATTCTGTTTATTATAAGCACACACTGTAGTTGCTACTTTAAATGCTTGAGCTCTTCAAAGATTCTGATTGGCTGTCAATGTTTTTATCACTCATCAGCTGGAAAAAAAATAGTTCTGAAAGTGATTCCAACCATATCCTTCCATCGTCCACTCCACACTAGGATTGATTAATTGTCATCCATCATACGGCTTCAGAAACTCGTAATCAGTGTTATTTTAAATTTATTTATATTCAAATATTAATATACATTAATATTTTGAATTAGCTTTTATTTTTTTAATTTAGATAACAATTTTATTATGTGCTTTTGTCATTTTAGGAGTTTTTTATTTTTAGAATACTTTATTTTAGTTTATCTTGAAATGTCACTAAAAGCATTCAGGTTTGTAATGAGAGGGTGAGAATATAATGACAGAAATCTAATTTCTAGGTGAACTATCCCTTTAAAACACTGATCAACCATCACCTGACAGTGTGAAAGACGGAATGAAATTGAAAAAAGTTGCTGTACAAGACTGTCATCTTGTGGTAGACCAGACACAACCAGTTACACATTGCAGCAGAAGGTTCTGCTGTTTCACAACTTCATAAATGGGTCTTCATCCTGGATTCCATCAAACTCTTAATAATCTATAAAAAATACTTTTAAATGGAAGTGATGATTGCCGAAGGGATGTCTCCAAACCAAAACAGCTGAAAATTAAGAACATTGATCAACTTCGGTTGAGTGAGTAATGCCATCTGAAGCCGAACAGAGATGAGGGATGATGGGAAAATCACTAAAGCCTGATTAATAGAATGATAGAGTGATTCAACACGCTTGCACAGCAAGATGCCTGCCAAACTCTGACTGGTCAGCGTGATATTATTCATATTGTGTGTGTACTTCTTCCTGTTACAATACTTTCTCTTATCCCAGATTAATGTGCAAAAACACTGCAAGTAATTTTCCTGGAAAGTGTAAACACTGGTGTTTAAAAACATTATTCATAAGCGTCCCAAATAACCCAACCCAAACCGTAAGCGTTATCATGTAAGTTGCTTGTTCTGTGGATTTTTTAATGTTTTCTTCACCAAGGCTGCATTCATTTGAACACAACACAGTAAATTCAGTAATATTTTGAAATGTTATTACAATTTAAAATATCAGTTTTCCATTTGAATATATTTTGTAATTTAGTTGTAATTTATTCTTGTGATGGCAAATCTGAATTTTCAGCATCACTACTCCAGTCTTCAGTGTCACATGATCCTTCAGAAATCATTCTAATATACTGATTTGGTGCTCAAGAAACATATTTTTGTGGAAACCATCATACATGTTTTCAGGATTCTTTGATGAATAAACAGTGTTTATTTGAATTAGAATCAAATATATAAATCAATTCAATGCATCCTTGCTGAATAAAAGTGTTAATTTCTTTAAAAAAAATAGTAATGTACCTCAAATTTTGCAATTTTTTGAGGCAGCATGTACTATTACTTCTCTAAGTGATCAGATTTTTACTTGGTGGACAAAAAAAAACACTTTATATTTACATTTACAAGAATAATTGTTGCAAAATGCCTTACGCTGTCGCCATTTGTCCTCTCAGGTAAGCCGAAAGGTCAGCGGCGGGGAGAGAAGAAAAAACGCTTCAATCTGCAGGAGAAAGAGAACGCCGAGGCCCGTCGAGAGAGGAAGAGAGAACGAGAGAAGGAGACGATTGACCGAGAGGATTCAGAAAGCCGGAACAAAACAGAGCACCGTCGCCGGAGGGACCAGAGCAGAGACGCTGGAACAGTATAAATAGATGCTGCTCCTCACTGCTCCTCTGCCTTTCTTTCCCCTATCAGGCCATGTCACCCCCTCACCCTCTTAACCCCTCGCCGAGGGGGTGTTGCTGCTACCTGTATAATTTAAATGTATACTGTATATGCACATGAGAGAGGGGGCGCTCGTCATCCACACCATTGCAGGCATTGAGGATGCCCCATAAACCTCAGAGGGCACCCTTCACCCCCCTCGTGCCCGGTTTGGTGCTGGATTGAGGCTGAACTGTGTAATGTGGGGCCGGGCATGTCAGATGATCTGTGGAATGTTTTTTTGCTAATGAACTGGCTTTCTTCATACTGGATGAACAACAACACTCTCGCTGCAACATTTTAGTAACTTTTGTTCAGTTTTCTCCGAACAAAGTGTTGATTTGCCTGTCTATATAAACAGGATTTCCTGAATGGAACAAGCTTTCCATTGAAGCCAGCTGACCAGAAATCAAAAGCACCTGTATGTCAAATAAACAATATTGAGTTTGTATTCGTTTGTAATTTATTGTCACACCAAGCATGCATATACAACAAACACAACAGTAGCTTAGCCATAAATGATTGGTAATACATATCATTGTTTCAAGATACAAATCTGTGATATTTTCCATAATTTGTAATTATGGACATTTAAATACAGTAAAACCTGCATTTAAATTTCTCTGTGAATAATAGTATTAATACTCAAACAGATAGTTTGGAATATATATATTTTTTAACCTTTGTCTCTTATAGATATAAGAGTCTCTTATAGTCTCTATATTAGGCAGTAAAAATGGTTTTCAAAACAGATAATAATGAAAAATGTTTCTTTAGCATCAAATCAGCATATTAATATGATTTCTAAAGGATCATGTGATACTGAAAAGTAATGACTGCTGAAAATTCAGCTTTGCCATCACAGGAATAAATTACATTTTAAAGTATATTCACACAGTTATTTGAAATTGTAATAATACTTCACAATATTACTGATTTTACTGTATTTCTGATCAAATAAATGCAGCCTTGGTGAACATAAGAGGCTTTTAAAAACATAAACAAATATTGATTATTCCAAACAATTGACTGGTAAAATTATCATTTATGTTTATATTGTTATACACCACTTTTCTAAGATGCTGCTAAATTACATCAGCAATAACAATGGGCCTTTAAGAATAACATTTAAGGATAAATGAGTTTGTAAGAGTTCCAGTTGTATAAATACATATATTCAGAAAGGAAACATAAATGTAATAAGAGGATAAATGGGCACTTTTAAAAAAAACGTTGTGCTATAAATTTCTGTTCTAAAATGTTTTCTGAAGTCTCCTTCCCTTGTTGTTTTGTTTAGAAGGTTACAATGTTATCATAATAGATTTTAAATGTTTCCACATACAAGAATCTGGCCCCCCATATCATAGTTGATACCAATAGATACAGTGATTTTATCATTTTCTCAAACGTGGGATAAAAGGTTAACCAGGTCGCTGTGAGCGTCTCATCCAGTCCAGTAGGTGGCAGTGTCTATTACTCTGTTCCTTCATCACTGCAATAGCTTATGCCGAGTAGAACCTTAGATGTGTTGTTTATATATCTATGAGTAGAACGACAACATGCGACGTTTTAAAGTGAGTTTCTTATTAAACATGCGAATATTTTACTCTTAATCATTTAGCTCGCTTAATATATAGGTAGTTTAAGTACAGGTAAGCACCTGAAACTACCTTTTGTTTGCGTTTTATCATTGAGGTGGTTAGTTACTTGTAACATTTTAAAGTGCTGTGACTTTTATGATAGTAAAACTTCACAGCATCTAATTTGAAGTCGTTGTCTTAGTTTTAATCCTAAACTCAAACAGGAGCTCAAACAGTCATGTCAGTGACAGGTGAGTTGGACTCGCTGGAATCCAGCCCTGCTTTTCCCCATCAGTCCACTTGTCTGAGTGAAAGGACACTGAACCCAGAAGAGCTGGAGAAACTCAGGACTGACCGAGTGTCGGACTTTAAGCAGCAGAAACTCGAAATGGATGCTCAGAAAAACTGAGACTTATTTTATAAAAGAAACACGACTAACTTTTTCAAAGACAGGCACTGGACTACCAGAGAGTTTGATGAACTGAAAAACTGTAGAGAGGTAAGAGATGTTCCATGCATTTGCTATAACATGTTTGAGTTTGTATTGATGAATGCAAATTAAATCTATTCTTTCAGTCTCCGGGGCAGAAGCTGGTGTTATTGGAGGCTGGCTGTGGGGTTGGAAACTGTATTTTCCCTCTTCTGGAAGAGGGTCTGAATATCTTCATCTATGCCTGTGACTTTTCTCCACAAGCTGTTGAGTTTGTCAAGGTAAAAGTGACAAAGTTGTGCTTCCTCTCACTTTAATGTAATAGGTCACCCTAAATTAATATTAGCTGAAAATGTACTTACCCTCAGGCCATCCAAAGTGTAGTTTGTTTCTTCATCAGAACAGATTTGGAGAAATTTAGCATTACTTCACTTGCTCACCAATGGATCCTCTGCTGTGAATGGGTGCCGTCAGAATGAGAGTCCAAACAGCTGATAAAAACATCACAATAATGCGCAAGTAATCCACACAATTTCAGTCCATCAATTAATATTTTGTGATGTGAAAAGCTGCGTGTTTGAAATAAATTTATCAAGATTTTTAACTTAAAACCATTGTTTCCAGCTAAAATAGTCCTCTATCGATAATATTGCTTCTTCTGGTGAAAAAGTCATCTCATCTGAATCAGAAGAAAAATAAGCATAGATCAACCGCTGTTTACAAGTGAAAACAGTCCAAAATAAATATGATGTATTTTCATATTTCATAAAAATAGGATTATGGACTGATATTTTGACCAGAAGTGAGGGTTTGAGGTTAATATGCCTTAATGGTGGGTTTGTTTTGACAAACATGCTGTTTTTTACACTTCACAAGACATTAATTGACACGTGACAACAATTAATGTCTGCTGTTTAGAATCTCATTCTGACGGCATCCATTCACTGTAGAGGATCCATTGGTGAGCAAGTCTCCAAATCTGTCCTGATGAAGAAACAAACTCATTTACATCCTGGATGGCCTGGATGGCCTGACATTTTCAGCAAATGTTCATTTTTTTTAACTATTCAAACTATTCCCTAAAAACCTACATAACCTACATCAACCTTTTTCCAGCCTTATAATATTGCACATTCATACACTGTTTTGCATGCATTCTGCCTTGATTTATGATTATTTATTATTATTACAGCAAAATGCCTTGTATTGCACCGAGCGATGCCTTGCGTTTCAGTGTTGGTATCCATCACTTCTTCTCATAGAGTACTTGGCTGGTTTGTTCCAACAGGCAGGATTTGAGACTCTTGTTAACGAGTATGTGTTGAGAGAAACTGTCAATAAAAAAGAGGGTCTGTGTGTTCCCCGAGTATTCCTGCAGAGTAAATTTCGCAAACCTGTTCCATCATTATCACCAGCATAAAAAAAGTCAAATTTTTGTAAATGTATTTTTCAAAATGCCATGCATTAATTTATTGTATTTCAGATAAATAGAATTTTCATTCAGATGTTGTTGTTTTTTTATCTCATAATGAAATAAAATCTGTATATTTTTCAATTGTTTGGTGAATTTCTTGATTTCAGACTTGAGAATAACATGCAAAGTTAGTGAGTGGTGTGCTGGACATTTTCTTATGTTTATTGTAGGTTGCAAAGTTGTATGTAATTATATCATAGATATATGTAGCCGATAGGTAGATGCCACATTCGTCGACGTGTACGCTGTCTTGGAACGGTCAATGTGTCGTCACTTACAATAAAAATCAATGAGTTTCAATATGCCACATTACGCAGCCTCTGGTTGTAAAAACTGCCGAAATTTAAATTCCTGAAGAAATTGGATAAACTTTCACAGGTAAGAATGTGTTAGTTTGCATTTTTATTGTGTATTAGCTCAATATTACAGTTTTTTTTTACCTCTTAAATGCCGTGTTAGCTAATGGCTCTTGTATTGTG
>NW_015652150.1:822433-827830 GCF_001515625.1 Sinocyclocheilus rhinocerous
AAATTTAGCATTACTTCACTTGCTCACCAATGGATCCTCTGCTGTGAATGGGTGCCGTCAGAATGAGAGTCCAAACAGCTGATAAAAACATCACAATAATGCGCAAGTAATCCACACAATTCCAGTCCATCAATTAATATTTTGTGATGTGAAAAGCTGCGTGTTTGAAATAAATGTATCAAGATTTTTAACTTAAAACCATTGTTTCCAGCTAAAATAGTCCTCTATCGATAATATTGCTTCTTCTGGTGAAAAAGTAATCTCATCTGAATCAGAAGAAAAATAAGCATAGATCAAACGCTGTTTACAAGTGAAAACAGTCCAAAATAAATAAATATGATGTATTTTCATATTTCATAAAAATTGGATTATGGACTGATATTTTGACCAGAAGTGAGGGTTTGAGGTTAATATGCCTTAATGGTGGGTTTGTTTTGACAAACATGCTGTTTTTTACACTTCACAAGACATTAATTGACACGTGACAACAATTAATGTCTGCTGTTTAGAATCTCATTCTGACGGCATCCATTCACTGTAGAGGATCCATTGGTGAGCAAGTCTCCAAATCTGTCCTGATGAAGAAACAAACTCATTTACATCCTGGATGGCCTGAGGGTGAGTACATTTTCAGCAAATGTTCATTTTTTTTAACTATTCAAACTATTCCCTAAAAACCTACATCCATCTGGTCAACCTTTTTCCAGTCTTATAATGTTGCACATTCATACACTGTTTTGCATGCATTCTGCCTTGATTTATGATTATTTATTATTATTACAGCAAAATGCCTTGTATTGCACCGAGCGATGCCTTGCGTTTCAGTGTTGGTATCCATCACTTCTTCTCATAGAGTACTTGGCTGGTTTGTTCCAACAGGCAGGATTTGAGACTCTTGTTAACGAGTATGTGTTGAGAGAAACTGTCAATAAAAAAGAGGGTCTGTGTGTTCCCCGAGTATTCCTGCAGAGTAAATTTCGCAAACCTGTTCCATCATTATCACCAGCATAAAAAAAGTCAAATTTTTGTAAATGTATTTTTCAAAATGCCATGCATTAATTTATTGTATTTCAGATAAATAGAATTTTCATTCAGATGTTGTTGTTTTTTTATCTCATAATGAAATAAAATCTGTATATTTTTCAATTGTTTGGTGAATTTCTTGATTTCAGACTTGAGAATAACATGCAAAGTTAGTGAGTGGTGTGCTGGACATTTTCTTATGTTTATTGTAGGTTGCAAAGTTGTATGTAATTATATCATAGATATATGTAGCCGATAGGTAGATGCCACATTCGTCGACGTGTACGCTGTCTTGGAACGGTCAATGTGTCGTCACTTACAATAAAAATCAATGAGTTTCAATATGCCACATTACGCAGCCTCTGGTTGTAAAAACTGCCGAAATTTAAATTCCTGAAGAAATTGGATAAACTTTCACAGGTAAGAATGTGTTAGTTTGCATTTTTATTGTGTATTAGCTCAATATTACAGTTTTTTTGTACCTCTTAAATGCCGTGTTAGCTAATGGCTCTTGTATTGTGGTAGTTTAGCAAAATCATCTGGTGAAGCAGATATAGATATTCATTCATGCATATAACTAGAGTTGCAGACATACAGGTAACTGGCTCTGGAGTGTTCACGCCACGGACCTGCTTTGACCATTCCAATATGGCGAATGGCGAACGGCTCACGTATCCCTGTTGAAAAAAACAGCATATGCTGGTTAGGTATGTTTTGATGCTGGTTTAAGCTGGTTCTTTGCTGGTTTAAACTGGTCCTTTTGCTGATTTATGCTGGTCCTTTGCCAGCACATGACCAGCATAAACCAGCAAAAGGACCAGCTTAAACAAGCAAAGGACCATCTTAAACCAGCATCCCAGCGTCAAAACATACCTAACCAGCATATGCTGTTTTTTTCAACAGGGATAGCGGCCCACAGAAACAGCCACTTTATTTTTTATGTTGTTTTCTTGATAACATATTGTGTGTTATTGTTCCTTGAATAAAAAAAGAAACAGCCACTTTAGACCAGAGTTAAGTAACATGCAGCTGCGCGCGCATTGTGGTGGCAGAAAAACTGGGAACAAGTGGAGGGAAACGGGTAAAATCCATGGAATAAGAAATATGTCTATTTTGTCTTTACATATTTGATTACAAATATGAACCTGTGTGATGCAGTCCCTGGTGGTCTAGTGGTTAGGATTCGGCGCTCTCACCGCCGCGGCCCGGGTTCGATTCCCGGTCAGGGAACGAGATGTGTTTTCACTTGCGGAAACTTTTCATTTGTGAGGTCAAGTCTAGGAGTGACAAATAAAACGACGACATAATCAGTTTAATAATTGAAACATTTTTTATTTCAATTTTAAGAAAATTCACTGTATTTATTTTCTAAATGCATGGTATTGATCTAAGCAAAATGTCAACTCGATCTTCCGGTGAAACGACAGATCTCTCTGTTGAAGTGTGGTCGGACTTCAATTTACCCGTCCCTCTCTTACAACCGACTGCAAACTCACATAAAGGTCTGCTGCTCGTCTCCATCCAATCAGCAAACGATGGATAGAATCAAATCCCCGCCCTATGTTTTTTTTCCTTTTCGATCATCACGACTTTACAGCAACTGTGTGTGGTTTTGTGTATTTTTGAGGTTTTAGAGCCCCCTGCAGTTAAGTGTGTGGAATTCACTGTGGTAAATATATCACTATCATAATTACTGTGATTTAATTTAATTTAATTTAATATTTAGATTTTTTTTGTTGCTGTTTTCGTGTTTTAAATAAAATAAAATAAATCATTTTAAATAGAAAAATAACTAGACATATTTAAAACTAACTAGACAATAACTAGACATATTTAAAACTAATTAAGTCAGGTTAAACGTAAAACAATAAAATAGTAAATAAATACATAATTTTAAATGCACATTTAAAATTGTCACCCCTATTCCGCCACAACAAAACATGTTGGAATATTTAGTAATGTTGTTTTAATACTATGATTAGACATAATTAATAATGATAAATGCAGTGTGCTTATTTTTCTTCTGCGCATAAGCATAATTGACCGTAGCCGAATAATACGTTATATTTATAAATAGTATTCATTGTTTTCTTCTTCGTCTTCTACTTTTTAATTTTAAAAAAAGTGGTCGACCTCAACAAGGGCCGTTTCTCAGTATGCGTTCTTGTCTTTACTTGCGGACTTGTGAAACGTCGTCAGTCGTTGCCCAAGTACTGTTCCAAAGTTCACATCTAGCCAAGTCAATTCAAATCCCCAGATGTGTTCTTGCTCCACCCCTTTTATCGAGGATGCATCAAGAGGTGACTTGTGCTGGTGCGAGTTTGAGGCAGCATTAATCCCACAATGCATTTCGCACCAACCAGCGAGTGTTAATGGCGGAGGAGAAAAGGCGCATAATTTTCAAAATATTACTGTTATTGTGTCATGAAATGTACTTTTAAGAGTTTTTCAGGCGAGAATGTAGTTGTTTAAAACTCAAATCTGCGGTTTATTTGTAAAGATAGCGCCTACTTGAAATTTTGCTTCGCGGATTTCGGAGATGTGAGCTCCAGGCGATCACCGCGAGCTCATTGCTAGTCTTTCTGACATTTGCCACTAGCTTGGATGTCTCTGTAGTGGTTAAACATGATTTATAATTCCTTTTGGGGTATATCTAACAGGCAATCTTTGGTCTCATAAATGTATTATTTGTTCCTGGTCATATCGTTTTGGCTGAGCACAAAGTTTAGTTACATAACTTTATATAGCCTGTTTATCAGTGGTGTAATGTAACGAAGTAATAATACTTCGTTACAGTACTTAAGTATTTTTTAGAATTTTAAATCTTAACTTTTAAAATTTAAAATTTTAAAAGTTAAATCTCTTTTTTGGCTAATTTTATCTGTAAAAGAAAATCTGCTTAATAATTATGCACACCTGAATATAATACATTTTTCACTTCCAGCCTTAGTGAATAATTATATATCAATTATAAATTATTAAATACAAAATTAATAGTAGTTATTAAGATTGATGTCGTTTGGAATTGGTAAAATGTGCTTGGAAAAAAATATGATCAGAATATAAACTTGCATAATAATTATGCATGCACTGTATTTTTCCTCTTCTGCTGTCGAGGTAATGCAAGGAATGTTGTGATTTGGTTGTCAAGGCAGCCAATCAGAATTTAGCAGCCTCGTCTCTGATTGGCTGGAATTATGGCATATTGTAACGCTGGTTGGTGTTGAGCACGCGAGCTGTTGGTATTTAGAGAGCACTGAGGGCGGGCATCAGGTGAGCAAGCTAGTGAAACGTTGCACGCGCAAAAGAGAAGGTCTGCTCACATCCAAAAACTTATTTTAAATGCAAAAATTGATTTTCGTGCGCTCGAAATACTTTTTTCTTTGCGAAACGAACGTTTTCTCCACAAAACTCAGATCGTGCGCGTGCAAAATATGATCTTTCGCGCGCAGAATTGTGGCAGAGATCTATGCCTATAGAATAACACGGACTTTAGGAAAGCAGGTTTGACGAATCTGGTCTATCTGGCGCTTGCCAGTTAGACTCGTGCTCATGTGCAAACAAGTGCGCGCACAACCGCGGATGATTCAGTTTCCACTCAAATCGAGTCTGGGGTGTGCGATACTGCATCGTCTGTGATAATATGGTAAGTGTTGTTGTAATGATGTGCGATTATCATCAGATCACACACAGAGTGCACACGCACGTTGATTTATTAGTCTATTAAAACTCAAAATTCAAGGCATTCTAAATTGTAGATGGCAAAAATTATTCTGTATACTTTTTATATTTATATAATTTAATATAGTTAACTTAATCTATATCACACAAAGAGTACCGTTTTTCTGCAGATATCAGCATGAACACATTTAATAATCATTTTATACTTTATATTAAGTTCAATAAAGCAATGTGACTCACATTTTAGACATAATATTGCTTGTTTTTGCTCAATTTTGCCAACGAAAATAGTTCCAAACAAAGATCACAGCACTGTTTTGCGTCTCTGAGCAATGGACGGTTTTTACTTATTGAATGAATCAGCTTTTTGAACGAATCGGTTAAAAAAATGAATCAGTGATTCACTCAGTAACACAGTCGAATGCTTGTTTCTGAATGAATCAGTCGTTTGAATGAATCGGTTGAATCTCAATGACTCACTCATTAACAGTCACTTGCTGTCACCTACTGGCGGTTTTAATTTCACATTTCTACTATTTTTTTTCATGTTTTAAATTATTTCAAATATCAGTATTCAACGTTTTATGTTAAAAACAAAACATTAGGCCTATTTATGCATCTGTAACGGCAGGTTAAATGCATCCATGTCCCCTCTGAAATAGGCCTACATTAAACTGTGTAAATACATCTAAA
>NW_015652150.1:830039-834516 GCF_001515625.1 Sinocyclocheilus rhinocerous
ACGCATAGCCTACGGCGTAGGTCCGACGCAGAAGTATAAATCAGCCTTTAGGCCTATTTATGCATCTGAAATTGCAGTTTAAATGCATCCATGTCCCCTCTGAGATAGGCCTACATTAAACTGTGTAAATACATCTAAATGCTATTTCAGATGCAGATTCCTGAAATGTTTTCTTATGTTGGAATGAAAGACACTAAGTACCGGATGAAGTGCTTTTTATTCTTACCCAAAAATACAAAATGGAAGAAAGAGTTAAAACTGATCACAATCTTGCTACTCTGTGTATGAACATTTTGTATATATATATATATATTTATTTGCTTCTTTTCCATTTGCACTTACTTGTACTTTTACGTTCAATACTTAAGTAGGCTACATTTCAGATTTAAAAAATACTTTTCGGACTCAAGTACAATAAATATCACATACTTTAAGACTTTTACTCAAGTAATATTCTAAACAGTGACTTCAACTTCTACCAAAGTCATTTTCTGGTAAGATATCTGTACTTTTACTTGAGTATGGCTTTCAGGTAGGCTACTTTATACACCACTGCTATTTATCTTACCGTCGTACAGCGCTGATGTAACGTTAGCATACATTTGACTGAATTGTTTGCTTTTGTCTTATTTCCTATTATATAAGCCTCTTATATTTCATATGTTTAATGGTCATTATTGTTCATTAAAGCTGACATTTAAGAAAAAGGCAGCGTAGTGTTTTATGTCATACGTTTATGCAGTGAAGACAATCAGAGTATATATATATATATATATATATGCACAGAATTGCCTGAACCACATATTAATGTTTTATGTATTTGTGTGTGTGTGTTTTATATTTCGTTTTGTTATACGTATACAGTGAGTGAAGATAATCAAAGTATGTCCGCGTTGCATGAAGTACATTTTTGTGGCTATTAATGTTTAAATGACAACGAAAAGAGGCAATGGTGTTTAAAATCATATTTCGTCTTATTGTGAAGGATAACCGGATTATCCAAGGCGAGATGAGTGACGTTATCAAGTACGCTGCTGTGTACTCCGGAGTCGAATTTGCAAAATTCGAACTGCGTACTTCATACTAAGAAACGGTAAGCAGTAAGTATGCGAGTTGTCGTGGCCGAGTGGTTAAGGCGATGGACTAGAAATCCATTGGGGTCTCCCCGCGCAGGTTCGAATCCTGCCGACAACGAAGCTTTTTTCTTTTCAGAACCTTACGCCAACCAGCAAACCGGAAGCGTTAGGTCAGCTTCCAGAGCACGTTGATTTTTTAGAATTCGACGACTTATATGGTTCATTTCTGAGCGGACTGCAAAGAAATGATCGTTTCTATGGTAACAAACGTAGCGTTCTCCACCGGATAATCATGGCGGATGATTTGGATGATTTACTTGATGAAGTCGAATCAAAGTTTTGTTGTAGCACGTCTGCGTCCAAACAATCAACTTACGCTTTAAAACAAACGGACCAAAAGTGTGCGAATCCTGAGGACAAGAAACAGTCAAGGTAATTTAGTAGTCTAGCGAGATTAGCACCCGGGCTAACGTAGCTAACGCTACATAAGCCTACTGTTTTAAAACTCAAACCTTTGCGCATACGGTCATTGCCAAACACTGTTGATGCGTTGTAGATGTACAAATAATGTATGTTAACAGCCTGACTAAAATCCTAAAAAGGTTTACCACGAGGCTAACAAAACAGCCTCACATGGTTATGATGTATACACCGTCTCCAAGATCTTAACAAATCCAGATTCTGCCTAGACAAAGTCGTGACATTTCGACTTCCACTGTTTCCAGAAAACAACGATGCAAAAAAGTTCAGCATGACAATGATGATATTGACGCTATGCTGCAGGAAATACTGGATGAGGATTATCAACCCATCAGCACTCATGTAAGTCAAATAACTGGACAAAACCTTGTTATGATCATTGAACAAGGTAAAGATACTGTTCACCGTAAATATATATCTATTTTTTTTTTTCAGTTTAATATTGCCAGTTGTTGTTTTTTACAGTGCACATTAATCATCTATAAACTCTCTTGTGAACTAACAGGAACCCACTGCAGACAAGACTTTCACAATGGATTCATGTTCTCAGACAATGTCCAAGAAGTAAGTTTTTAGTTTGCATTGAAACATCCAAATATGCCTTTAGAAGTTCTACAGGAGAAATTGAGCCTTTCATGAAACACTCACTTTTTCTGCAAACAGATGCTGTCCTGTGTTTCTTGGTGGAAGCTCTGTACCTCACGGTGTTGGAACCAGCGTTTCTCAAAGGTGAAAATTCATTTAGAATCAATCTTGCCTGGACTTGAGGGCCACATGCATATTTTAATGACATTCTAATGACCACAATATTGGTCATGATAGTCACTTAGATGTGCAAATGTATTCTGTGTCTGTAACTGTGTCTTGTTCTTGAAGGGCCTGCAACCATTTAAGATGTACGTCTTGCGATTTCAGCGTAATCATGTTTGAGGATCACGAGTGGGACTCCTCCTGTGACTACTTATTTTTCAGGTAAGGTATGAGCAAACATATCAGGAGAGAACATCATTTGATCAGGAGAGGGCAGCATTGATCCATGTATCCCACTGTAGCAGATGAAGCAGTTCGTTCATTTATTATCAATTCACTGATATTCTTAGACTGCCTCAGCATCAGCACGTTCAGTTAACGATGTCTTTGTTAAAGTCATCATGTTGCCTTCTTACAGATAAGCTTTATTAAATTTGTACATGCTGATAAAGAAATACTTTTGGACAAGCGTTCAACAACACAACATGCAAGCATTTTAATGCGAACCCTGTTTTCCGCCGGACTGCGTCATTTCCTTATTATCTTCAGCGCTGTGTCTTGCAGCGTCTCACTCAGCTTTAGCATCAAACAGACAGTGAATCATTTGCACCATGTCTTTTATGTTGTTCTTCCATATTTAGGCCATGATGCACTTTGCTGCGTGCTCAGACACAGCCAAGTTCTCAAGTTCAAGGGTCTTTGTATTTTAATGATGTTCAAGCTTGCAACTTTAATTAGGAGAGCATGTGTTTGGAATTTGTCAATGAAGCTTTAGAAACTTGAACTTGAAACTTCCCTTTTTAAACAGGTGATAAATCAGCTCATCAAGAAACTATCTGTTCAGGATTGTAGCTGCATATATTGCTTGTATTACTTGCTGTAGTTTAAAGTAAAAGATGGAATAGCATGAAAAGAAACCTTTATACTTCTGAAATATTATTTCTTCCAAATATTTTATGGTTGACAGTTCTTATCAGGAGTTTTTAACCACTTACAATAGATGCAGACTGTCTGCAAAAGACTTAAAGATTCCAAGGGCATTTGGATAGTTTGAAAAATGAACTCTGTACAGCCTGTTTTGAACCATGTGTTCATTAGTTCTTCAAATGGACGGTTCTTGCATTTAAGATCCAGATTTATTGGTTTGGGGGGAAAAAATAGTAAAAATAAAAAAAATCCTACAAATGTAAATAAAAATGGTCCATAAAATAGGCTTCCTTTTTTGTGCAAAATATAAAAAATGTTATTTATTTTTATTATTGTTACACTTATAATTTTCATATTATTATTATTAGGTTAGTGGGGTGAAATGGGACCTGGAAACTTTCATGGTAACCACAGGACCTTAGAGCTTGCTTATGTGCATTGGGTTTTCATACTAATGGCTCTTGTATTAAAATCCAGGCTCATTGTTGTAAAAAAAAAAAAAATAATAATAATCCTAGAAATCTATAAAAAAAAAAAAAAACGCTTCCTATTTGGTCCTTAAAGTAGGGCTAGAAATGTGCTTTATTATTGTGGAAAAAAAGGCTTAAATATTTTATATAATTAAATTATTTTTATATATAACATTTTTTTTAATTTCCTAGGGTGAAATGAGTCCATGGTAACCAGAGGACTTTAGAATTTTCTTATATGTTTGCTCAATCAAAAAATGAGGTTTGCAGTTGGTGAAAGTTCAAGAGATAAACCAAAGCAGTGAGCCAACTGTGTGAAGGAGCGCTCTGGGTTGAACTGGACATCTGTGAACTACAAGTACAGAAATATATTCAAATCCTCACAAAGCTTCTCTTCTGTCCCCTTCTTTAGGAATAACATGCCGGACTATCACAAACTAAAAGCCAAACTAAGAAGGTTCGGTGCAACTTATAACATCCAAGTGAAAGATATATAACACCAACATGTAAGGGGGAAAAAATCACTGAGTTTGAAGAAGGATCACCCCCTTGTGTCAGTATTTTGCTGAACCACCTTTTGCTTTAATTACAGCCTTTAGTCTGATGGGATATGTCTCTACTAACTTTGTAGAGACTTTAATTAATCAATATTTGCCCACTCTTCTTTGCAGAACTGCTCAAGTTCAGTTAAATTTGATGGCGACGGTTTGTGGACTGCAGTCTTCAAGTCATTCTACATATTTTCAGAGGGGTTTAAGACTGGGCTCTGACTAG
>NW_015652150.1:835263-873347 GCF_001515625.1 Sinocyclocheilus rhinocerous
CCTTTAGTCTGTTGGGATATGTCTCTACTAACTTTGCACATCTAGACTTTGCAATATTTGCCCACTCTTCTTTGCAGAACTGCTCAAGTTCAGTTAAATTTGATGGCGACGGTTTGTGGACTGCAGTCTTCAAGTCATTCTACAGATTTTCAGTGGGGTTTAAGACTGGGCTCTGACTAGGCCATGCAAGGACATTCACCTTTTTCTCCTTCAACCACTGTGTGCTCAGCTCTGCTGTGTGCTTTGGATCATTGTCATGTTGGAAGGTAAACCTTCTTCCCATTGACAACTTTTTGGCAGAAGTTAAGAATTGGACGGAATTTGCTCCATCCATTTTTCCTTCTATCCTGACGAGTGCTCCAGTCGCTGCTGCAGAGAAACACCCCAATAACAGGATATCACCACCTCCATGCTTTACTGTAGGAATGCTGTTGTTTGGATGGTGAGCTGTATTGGATTTCTGCCAGACATATCATTTGCTGTTGAGGGCAGATTCAATTTTAGTCTCATCTGACCATAACCTTTTTCCATGTGGCCTCAGAATGTCAGTGTGTTTTGACAAAGCTCAGTCGTGACTGCATGTGGCCTTTCTTGAGTGGCTTTTTTCTTGCAACCCTACCATACAAACCACATTTGTGGAGAATTTGTGATATTGTCAGCCATTGAAAAGACAAGTGTAAACGCGCTTCTGATCGGAATGTTATCCGATCAGCGTGTCCTGTTCCAGAGGTAGTCGAGGATGCATTGTGATCGGATTTCAGTGTAATGTAAATGCAATCCAGCCATCGTGTCTGCATTCGCAGGTCGACATCACGCAAAACGCCGCCCCCTCTCTCCCGATCTGTCGGAAGAACCGAGCGCTAGTGAGACGCGTACATTTATTTTGATTTGTAAAATGTCCCGCGACTGAAAATAGTTTTCAAAAGAAAACCCACCACTTCAGGTCGACTTTGCACTGCAGACTTGTTTAAATATTGCGCGGGAAATACAGATTCGATCGGTTATCCAGATCGAGAAGTCAGCTGATGTTGCCAAGTGTAAACGCGCCGTGTCCTGATTGGCTGATGATCAGATCATGGTGATCGTATGTTTATATTATATGCAGTCGTGGTCAGAATTTTTGGTACCCTTGGTAAATATGATCAAAAAAGGCTGTGAAAATAAATCTGCATTGTTAATCCTACTGATCTTTTATTTTAAAAATGTACAAAAATCTAACTTTTCATTGAAGAAGAAGAATTGGGGGGAAATCTCAGTGTCACAAAATGAACCCAATATCATATTTCCCATGTGATGACGAAGGTAAAATAAAATGTACTAGCAGATTTAAAAACATTTGAGTGCCGATCTTTGGTTCATATGGGAAATCTCATTATGAAATAAATGTTTTTCTCTAATATACATTGGCCACAATTAATGGTACCCTTTTATTCAATACTTCTTGCATCATCCTTTTGCCAAGATAACAGCTCTGAGTCTTCACCTATAATGCCTGATGAGTTTGAAGAACATCTGACAAGAGATCAGAGACCATTCCTTCATCCAGAATCACTCCAGACCCTTCAGATTTCCAGGTCCATGTTGGTTGCTTCTTCTCTTCAGTTCACCACACTCATTATCTATAGGGTTAAAGTCAGGGCACTGGAATGGCCATGGCAGGATATTCGTTTTGTGCTCAGTGACCCATTTTTGTTTTGATTTTGATGTTTGTTTTTGGATCATTGTCCTGTTGTAAGATCCAACCTTGGCCCGTTGTAAGATGTCTAGCATGAACAGTCAGTTTTTAATTTTTTTTATCTGTTGTTATTTGTTTGAATCCATGATGCCATGTATCTAAACAAGATGTCCAGGACCTCCGGCAGAAAAATACACCAACAACATTAAAGACAGTATATTTCATTGTACACATGGGGTACTTTTTCACTCTTGAGTGTTTTCTGCAAAAAGCTAATTTCTTAGTTTTATCTGACCATAGATCCCAGTCCTGTTTGAAGTTCCAGTAGTGTCTGGCAAATTCATATGCTGGAGTTTGTTTTTGGATGAGAGCATTTTCTTTTCTTGAAACCCTTCCAAACAACATGTGGTGATGTAGGTGCTGTTTGACATTTTTTTAAGGCTTTCTGACCCCTAAGACTCAGTTAATTGTTTATGCTCAAACAGCAACATTACACACTAACTTAGCCCAATTATCTGTTGCTGCACATCAGAACTATATGCTTTGGTTTTACTCATTGCGATGGATGATTAAGGGAATTTGGCCTTTGTTTTCCCTCATATTTATATTCCTGTGAAACCGGAAGCAATGGCTGGATAATTGCATAAATTAAAATCATAATCACCTTGGTGTGCTAAAAATTGTAATTATGAATGGGAATATACTTCAGGGATATTTTTCTCATAAGAATTTCTAAGGGTACCAATAATTGTGGCCATTGTGTATTATAGAGAAAATTATTTATTTCACAATGTGATTATTCCTATTTGATCGAAAATTAAATAAGAACAGTAATACTGTGAAATATTATTCCAATTTAAAATAATTGTTTTTTTATTTTAATACTTTTTAAAATCTAATTTATCCTTCAGAAATCATTCTATTATGCTAATTTGCAGCATTTTTTGGAAAGCATGGTGCATATGTTTTCAGGTTTAATAGAAACATCAAAAGGACAGCATTTATTTTAAACTGAAATAAATAAATTGCAGCATAAAAGTTCAATTTTAAAAAGTCTTAATGAACCCAACTTTTAGTAGTGCAGTAGTGTATTTTAAACCTGGAAATAATTGGGGGGGGGGGGGGGTTTAACTAATGTGAAAAAAATGATGAATAAATACTGTAAAAAATTTGTTGCTCATTGTATTGCATTAGCTACCGGTAACTAATGGGACCTTACTGTAAAGTGTTACCAAATATTCATGATATTTCATTAATATTATATTGTATATGATTTATTTGTGCTTACGTGACTGGAGAATGTCGTCCATGTCGGTCTTTGTGTTTTGATAGAACTCTCCAGAAGAAGTACTGCTTGTATCATTCATATCTACTGCTGTGTATAGGGGAAAGAAAAATGTATACATTTCCATTTTATTTCCTTATTAAAGGTTGAACAAATACTATCACATGAAATCTGTGTACCTTGCCTGTGGGTGTCAGGGGCACCAAAAGACAGTGGTGTCAATGGGGGTTTATCACCTTCATAACAAAGAAATAAAATAACATATTGGTGGATTTTTCTTGATTGAAATAATCAATTTTAGGTGGTAAGAGTTCAATCCCATGAATGTGATTATGATTTATTTGTGCATACCTGACTTTTGGATGGTGTCCATGTTAATTTCCACGTTGTCCACACGTCTTTCTCCAGAAGATGTACAGTCATTCACATCTCCTGCTAGACGGAGCAAAGAAGAGTTCATACATATTAAATGTGGCTCCTCACAAGTCATTGTTTATTATTTAATAATGCAGATCCTCGAATTCTTTAACAAGAATATGTGTTATGTCCACAATGCTAAAACAGAGAAACTACTGAATTATTTTTATTTGTATTTGTATCAGTTTCAGTAAGATTGTTTTTTATTCAGTAAGGATGTGTAAAAATGATCAAAATTGACAGTAAAAACTTTTACATTATTACAAAAAATCGTTGATTGAAAAAATTATTTTCCATAAAAATACTAAGCAGCACAAATGTTTTCAACACTGATAATAATAAATGTTTCTTGAGCAGCAAATCAGCATCAGGAATGTGAAAATAGATTGAAAATATAAATTATTTTAAATTCTAATAATATTTTGCAATATTACTGTTTTACTGTATTTTTAACCCCAAACTTTTGAATGGTAGAGTGCATCACTTTAATCACCATGATATTTTACCCCATTTTCTCTGTCAGTAATACCTCTATTGTCTCTTCACGTTCAAAACAGCTTCAAACTTTCATAAGGGAGATGTCAGAAGCTAAAGTCATGCTCAACAACTGCAGTCTGGTGTGTCTGAAAGGCCTCTCTAATGTAGTTGAGTTTAAGTTTAATGTGAACTAAAGTATAAAAGGAAACTATTTTCCTCCACCGACCTTCACAGACACTGTTTTATGTAGTAAAAAAAAAGGCTTTTTCAATTAAGCCAGTAGCTGATTCTGTGTAAAGTGACTCTTTCTTCTATGTGTGTAATTTTAAATCAGGACTGACTATATATATTTAAGCTGATATTTGTGGTCATTTGCAGTAGATGAGTTGTCTGCTAAAGCCAGCATACTTGAGTTGTTTAGATGCAGTCTTTGCGGTCGATTGCTGTTGTGATGTTCATAGTCTGAATCAGTGGAACTGTCAGAGTCATGAGTGGGCCGATTTGTTTTCGTGCTGAATTTGCTGCCATACTTTGAGCTCATTCTCAGCCCAAGACTTTCTGAGGAAATTAAAAACAAAATGTACTCGTTTATGCAAAATTGAAAGTTTGACCATTACAGAAATTAAACAATATTTCATGTGCATGACAAAAGTTAGAAAAGGCATACTTTTTAGCATTGTATGTATAATTACAGACAGCTTATTAAAATTGGATCACTTACAGTGTTTAAAGAAATCTAAAAATAATTTAATATAACAATAGTAGTAATTAATATTAATACTATGCATAATAATACCATTGATAATAATATTTACAATATCTACTAAATACTAAAAATAGATAATCAGTTATGAGGACATAAAAAAAAAACAATAGCAATACAAACCGTACTGACGCTCCCCGGCAGCCGGGACAGTTTGTGTGTTGTAGATTCCTATGTGTACATTGGGCTGGTACTCCAGGCTTGTGTGAGAATTACTGTGATGTTGGTGAATCACACATTCTGTTGGCAAAGAGGATGAAAATGAATGGCTTAAACTTCCCCATGCAGCACTAAGCCGCTGTATTAAGCTTTTGTATTGTTGTATTAGCTAATATCAAATGAACGAGTTACTAGTTCACAAAAGGTTTGACGCTCTTCATGTTCTATATAAAAATTTGAATGGAAAACACTGAATGCACACAGAAATTGGCCAAGTAGTCAGTGAATTCCTTTGAAGTTTATAACAATACAGCATGTTCAAAAACAACAGTGTTGTACTCGTACTCAGAGATGCTCTCAGAGTTAGACAATGATCAAAATAACTAAGAGTCTGTTTGTTGTAGCTCAGCTCTATTTCCTCAGTTCCATTTCATTTAGTTCTAAGAAAATGTGTGTTATTTATTTTCCAATGCCACCGTGAATGGTATTTATACTTTTTAACACACCCTATTACAACATTTGGATGCCACTGTTTCCAACGTTTCAGAAGATATGAGTGAGTAGTGCTTTTAAATGTAAAACATGCTTATACTTGCCCTTTGCTCTTTTGAAATGCACATAGGAAGCAGCATTCAAAATAATAACCATAAGCAGAGCAATACATAAGATGACGCAGCCAATCGCTGCTGCTGAAACGCCACTGCTGCTTTCTGTAGCTGCCATTGCAGTTGACACTAAAATAAACAGAGAGGTTTATATTAACAGAAATCTGCAGATTATGTCACTGTTTTTAATCAATTATTTTTCTTTTTAAACGTAAGGAACTGAAGCATCACCTGGCACCAGAGTTGTCAAGTTCGGCTCGGTTGTGCTGTCTATGAGTGTGATCTCAACACTTTCTGTATGAAAGACATTGAATCCATTGAATACATCGAAGGAATACAAATTACCAAGACTTGTCAGTCTGGATTTTGTCGACACGACACTAACAAGCTAAAGCTTTTATATGTGTGCTTTGACATTTCAGAAATGCTGTTGTAAGCCTGCCTTACTTTCGTCTTATTTTTTTTAGACCAACTGACATGGGAATTCTCTCCCACCACCCTAAAAAAGTTCAATCTGACCTGCGTTTCAGTGAAATTATGGTAACATTCCACCTCAAGAGGTCACGTACTACAACCTCAAATACACACAGGAAATTTGGTTGCTAAGTAATACATTTGGCACGAAAAGTTGGTGTCTACAAATCAAATGTTATGATGCTAAAGTCAACATGAAGTTGAAACTGCCCCTATTTACCGTTATACTACATGTCCTGGTCTTATTCAACGATTTACCAGTGTATGTTATTCCAAACAAAAATGGGTTAAACTTTATTTTAAGGTGTCCTTGTAACAGTGTAATTATACAATTATAATTAGTACTGAGTAATGTTGAATAACCACATTGCTAAGATTACTATACTTATACATTACTTACTATAGGGTTAAGAGGGTTTGATATAGGTTTAGTTGCATATAATTATGCATAATTTACTTAATTTACTGTTATTACTATAATAAATACATGCAACATCTAACAAGGACACTGTAAAATAAAGTGCTCCCAAAAATGTCTTTGTAATCTTTAATCTACATATAATAACTTGCTTTCTTTTCTTTTGACATTATTTAGGCCATGTAGAATGCCTAGATAATATTAAACAATTGCCGAAAGGCTATTTAATATTATTTAAACAAACTTGCATTCTCCAATCTGCAGTGTTGGGAAGGTTACTTTGGAAATGCAATAGGTTACAGATTAAAAGTTACCCTATTTAAAATGTAATAAGTAGTGTAACTATTTCAATTACTTTATTAAAGTAATGTAACTGATTACATTTGATTACTTTTTGATTACTTTTCTAAATTTAAACGAATGTTTTCAAATGTTAATCATTTTGAAATATTTAAAGCAGTTGGCGTTAACCTTACAGTAAGACTCTCATTACTGTCAGACTTTCAGAATCCTTCATCAATTGAATTAAGATTATTATTTCTTTTTAAAGCACATCCTCCACAAAAGCACCTCTTTTTACTTTGAGTTCGTTCTGAGGTTAAATACAGATTTAAAAACATAAGAAATAGTTTAATAGCTATGATACTGTTTTTAAAATCAAATCTTTGCATAGCTACGACAGGAAACACAGGCTTCTAACAGTTCATCTTAAAAAAGCATATACATAGACCCAAATAAGAAATAAATCAGTTATCGTATAAATGTGTCCTAAACTCCTGAAACATTGGTGTCTCATATTTTAGAGCAGCCAATGCAATTTGTGAATGAAATCAATTAAATCTGTATGTGTGTGTGTGTGTGTGTGTGCGTGCGTGCGTGTGTGCGTGTGTGTGTGTGTGTGTGTGAAAATATTCAGATGTAAACCCCTTTGTAATCTTTAACATTTTCATTTTCATAAGTAACTGTAATTTAATTACACATTTTTTTCTCAGTAACTGTAACTGATTACAGTTACATTTATTTTATAATTAAATTATGTTACTCTGTTACATGTTACTAGTTACTCCCTAACACTGCCCATACTCTGTGCTCTGATTGGATAAATGATATTTTGGCAAATCTAGTATGTCCTACAGATACAGTATTAAATACATACAGAAATGTGCTGTATATACATCACACTACAAAAGGAGTTTAAATAATATGAATATGACATGTGTCCTAAACTCCTGAAACATTGGTGTCTCATATTTTAGAGCAGCCAGTGCAATTTGGGAATGAAATCAATTAAATCTGTATGTGTGTGTGTGTGTGTGTGAAAATATTCAGATGTAACCCCCTTTGTAATCTTTAACATTTTCATTTTCATAAGTAACTCTAACTTAATTACATATTTTTTTCTCAGTAACTGTAACTGATTAGAGTTACATTTATTTTGTAATTAAATTACGTAATTACGTTACATGTAACTAGTTACTCCCCAACACTGCCAATCTGGTATGTAACGTCAACTTTTCTACCATCCAATCAATTCCTGATGAGTAAAAATTCCCAACTCTATATATTTTCCCTTCGAAAATACTGTGAAATAACCAAATTCCTACTGAAAATATTGTGAAATATAATAAAACAGGTTGCAAACTACAATTCACCTTGACTTTAATGTTTTTTCTATGTGTAGAAAAAAGTGGAGTTTTACGTTATTTAGCACTTGCCCCATAAATGTACAGAATGTGTATAGTACCTGAACACACAACGCCAGCATCTTCCTTATGTCCACAATAGTTGCTGGCAGTGGTGTTGATTGAGTCGCACTCCCATAAGCTGCTCTCGGAGCCATTGCATTTCATTTGGCTGATGTGGATGGGACCTGTTCCAGGCCCAAAAAAGCCCTCTCGTATCACACTGCCACATCTCAGCTGGGCACATACTACATGTCTACTATAGATGTCAAAATCATCATCACACACTGTTCCCCAATTCCCAGAATGCAGCAGCTCCACCCGACCTGCACAGTGATCACGTCCTCCAACCAATCGGACAGCCTGGTGCTCTGGAGGACAGTGGTCAGCCCAGACAAAGCACAATTACAGCAGTGAAACAAAAGTAGAACACCTATCAAAAGATCTCTGAGAAGATCTCAAATGACTCACCGCAAATTACTTCAGTTGCATTCATGCAGTCACCTTTTGCGGCTGTAGTGCAGTTGTGCAGTTTTGAGTCTCTCAGGATGCAGTCTGCAAGACAAGTGCCATTGTGCACTGTTGCAGTCGCGCCGTGCTCGAAAACACGGCCACAACTTAAACGTTCACAGATTTGGAGAGCAAGCTCTTTCTTCTCCTGAGCATCCAAAAGGTTGAGGGTCACATCGACCGTAGTGTTCTTGTAAAGAGCCCTAAGCACACCAAAACAGCCCTCAGACAGGCTTAGTTTGGAGAGCTCAACTAGTTCAGAAAGACAAAAAAAAAAGTCATTAAATGATTTCATTGAATCATCTACCTTAACTGTTTCTATCATTCTCATGAATGTATTCACTTTTTTATCTTTACAGCACGCTGCGTTGAGTCAGAACATTTTCCAACATCGCATCCTGACACTGATCTTATCTGAGTGTTGATTCTGTTCTCAGTGTGTATTTCGAGTACATCAGACACTAGACTTTTATTTAGACCCAAACAGCAAAGTGAATATCTTAACTGTGGGGCATTGTTTTGTGTTGCAAAACGTTGTAGCAGTACACTGCAACACAGCCACATCCCGTGAGTCACTTCCTGTGGAAATGTCATATTGTAGCATGGAGGACACTGGGGAAAGAACTTTTCTTTTTTAGAAAGTTTATGACATTGCCTCCACAGTGTGGTTTGAGCTCATGAAGTTCTCCTGATTTATGACTACAGGATGCAGATTGTGTCTGTGTATATCATCTGTGGAATTGTGACTCATTCTGAAGGTCTTGCTTTGGGGTGACTTCTCAACAGGGTCAGAGGTCACTGATCTGATGTTCCACTGCGGTGGAGAAAAACACTACCATTCAAAAGTTTGGGGTTCTAACATTTTTTGAAAGAAATTTATACTTTAATTCAGGAAGGATGCTTTAATTTGATCAAAAGTGACAGTAAATACAAAATCGTTACAAAAAAGTTCCAAATAAATGCAGTTCTTTTGAACTTTCTTTCATCAAAGAATCCTGAAAAAAATATGTCAAGGTTTCCACAAACTGTTTTCAACATTGATAATAATAAGAAATGTATCTTGAACACCAAATCAGCATATTAGATTGATTTCTGAAGGATCATGTGACACTGAAGTATAGGTTAATTTGCCATCACTGCAGTAAATCACATTTTATAACATATTAAAATAGAAAGCATTTATTTAAAATTGTAATTTCACAGTATTACTGTTTTTACTCCGTTTTTTATGTTTAGCATAAAATACTTCTTTCAAAAACATAAAAAGATTTTACCGACCCCAGACATTTGAATGATAGTGTACTTGGTGAAGAAGCATGGAAATACGGTGTAATAGAGCCTGAAACCTAAAAAACAAAGTCTTCTTGTTGTTTTTTCTCTCTCTCAACAAGCAGTTGGTGGAAGAAGGTGCTTAATCTGCTGAAAATGTTGATCGTCATCCTCATGAGGTCATATTGGATATTATAATATTGATTTTTTTTTTGTTGTTCTTCTTTTTTTACAACCCTGTTAACAATCTGGGATGTTTATACATATTAAACCCTGATTTGTGTCATTTCATTCTAATGCTAAATATTAAAAAAGTAGAAAACAATAGAAAATATTAAAATATCAATAGGGGCTTGCTAGTTTGGAAGCAAATGTTGGTTTGTAAATTAAATTTTCAATAAGATGAAGAAAAATATTAGTTTGATCTCTTTGGGGTTTTTTTTACAACAACTTAAATAACAGGGTTGATGAATGCCATGAACACAGCAATATTTGTACAAATTCGGAAAATGGATTGAGATTATATAAGCATCTTCCTGTAATGATGCACGTAGAAAGGCTCAAAATTGTGTTAAATATTTTTATATAAAAATTTATAAAATATATAAAAAAGGTTTTTGGTAATTAAAATGAATCAGTACTTATATAAATCCAAAATTATGACGCTGTGCTTAACTGTTGGATTCGGTCGAGAGACTCTCCCAAATGAACGCAAGCACTTTTCTGTTTGACTCCAGCTATTCTTTACCTTCTTCATGTATGATGCCTGTGTGATTGCGTACAGCATTTACATCATCACATCATTAGTTCACATATCAAACAGTGCTTAATGACTTTAAAATGAATTCTAGCGTGCAATAAAATGAAGCGGTTGTCCCTGCGGTGGTAGATTGCTCTCACAGTTCTGTGCAATCTTGCAGTGGTCTTGCTGATGTCTTTTCTCTGTTCTGTTTGATGATGAGGTTGGTCTCAGCAAGCTACCTCAAACACTGTTCTCATGCATATTGTTCAACATCTTGATTAACTGCTTGATTTTGCAGGCCTCTTTTAAATAAGCTAGCTTTTTTGATCGCCGTGAGATTGCTGCTAACTGTACCCACTGATAACACTGATATAGACAAGATGCAGATGTAGACAAGATACTTTCAAAGGAAAGGCATGAGTTTTCTTAGAGTAGCAGTAATCCTTCAACTCACTCTGTTTGTCTGAATGATCAGCATGCTTTTTCACACTCTCGGAAGTTCGGTCATCTGTTCCACTGAGCCCTGAAGATGAAAAGACGAACACCATAAGTTTTTGCTGAGAACTTGTTGCCCGAAGCCAGAAGGCAAAACTGTCACTTCAGTCTAAAGCGTAAAAGTATAACAGAGCACTTAAATAAACAATCTTCCAATTTGATATCAGTCTTCACTGTCTGCAAACATGATATTCCTCAAAGACAACAGCAATGAGACACTGTTGAACGAGATTCATAAAAAGAGCTGCCTGACCTTAACATTAAAACAACAAAAACCGATGTTCTGCAAAACTTTGGTAATGCTTGTGTTGGGTTGCAAAGTTAACTCTGCATTGAGTTCACATTCGAAGACTTGCCTTTGAAGACTTTGCCAAAACAAGAAAAGTTAAAACATGGAATAGGTTTGAAGCCTGTGGTGTAAAGAAAACGTAGATAAATCTTAATTGAGAGTTTTATGCAATATGAATGAGACCGCAAGATGAAATACGCACAAGTTATCTAATAATAACGTATAGCAAAGCCGTAATTATTTATAACTATAGGACGATTTCTTGAAAACCTGCTGTGTTAACGCAAACTAGATAAAGGGGCTGCAGATCTTGTATTTCAACACAGCGTGGTCCTCTAAATTAGTTTCTCCATCTGCCTCACTCAGAGCCGACACTCGGCTTGGTCATTAAAACGTACTTTTAAAAAGTCACAGTATGAAATTAATTCAGAAAATTGATAATTGCATTTGTGACTAACCACTATATTCTTACTCTCTTTAGACATTCTCAGAGAATATAAAAATAATCTTTTTTTTTTTTTTTTTACAAAAATGGCATGATGCCTATGTCTGCTTTGGTACATAATTTTGAAAAAAAATTACTATTACACAGAATGAAATAAACGTAAGAAATAATATTGCTATGTAATATTTATACCATACACATGCCAAATACATTTAAATGTAAAAAATGTAAATTACCTTTCAACATTCTAATAATTTATACAATTTCTGTGAATTAAACATATAAAATGACAAAAACAACTTAAGTTTTTAGTTTTATAAATAATATTTTAATATTCTCTATAACAATGGATTTGTTGTTACAAATGGAGATAATGAATTAAAATGAACAAAACAAAAAACGAATTTGCGAGAATTTTCCTTGAAGATTATTTTCATTATGTACTCTTCCTCAGATTAACAGTTATTTTATACAGAGCAGCCATATGTACAGTCTTATTCAACAAAATACATTTTGTGTGCTCTATTTCTGTCAAGATCCAAGAATTCTTTATAGCTGAACGTTGGAGAAAAACATAAGTTATTCTATTATTGAAACACTTTTCTATAAATGTAGAGCCTTGTAAATGTCTACTTGTCATGTTAATAACATCCGTAGCTTGTTTTACACAATCTAAAGGAACGCCATGTAGTCTAAAAATGGCTATTAGGAAAATTCGGTGATGAGATTTGCTGTTTTTTATTTTTAGCCATCATATGCAATTGACATACAAAGTTATCTTTCTTCATTCAATCACCTGTGAAGTTCAGCTTATTATTTACCAATGTGTCATAGTGCACTGAAGTGCATAAACGAATCTCTGGTTGCGCTTTGTTCAAACAGCTCTTTAGAAAAACGATGTAACAAGCCGAGGCATCGCTGAACTTTCTTTTGTCACTTTTTTAAAAAGCCTTCAGATTGCATTGTGCTGCATTAGTTAAACTGAGCTTTGTTTCAACCACAAAGCGTGTCTTACACCAAGTCTTTTGTTGAAAGTGCACATTTGATTTTCCATCTATGATAGTGATTGTCTCTCAAGAGCTAGTTAGACGGATTGTGCAATACACTTTGAGAATTCTGCAACCTCTCTGCTCAAGTATCATCAACTTAATAGAGAAACTGCTAGGTCCTTTAGTAAATATTAGAATATGCTTTTAAAAATGCCAGAATATTGAATATTATTTAATCGCAGTTGAACTCAAGCTTTCTAGATGAAAGACCAAATCTGCCTACACAAACCATACACCAGAACCATTTTACCTTGAGACAAGGACAAAGCCTGGAGAACAACACACAGCAGCAGAAGAAGCATCTCTCAGTCAGTCAGCCTAACAGCCAAAGCTTTCTGTTCATCCCTGACAGAGAGTTACTCTGACTGAAAAGCGTGACCCTGCACCTTCAGCCTTTGGTGTTTGTGCAGTTGCTGCATGTGGTTTCCACTACGGGGCGAATTTGAGCATCATGCCTCACAAATGCACTCCCTACCACAAACGCACACCCTATTTTGCTACCGTCACAGGTCAAGTGCACATGTATTCACTAAAAACATCTTTTCCAAAATATGTTTTTAGTGGCTAATGGAGTTGTTTTGATTCTGGCAATAGTTTAGCAACTAAGTTTTTGTTTCCCATTTTCATTTCCCTCCAGTTCATTATAGAC
The DNA here is from genome assembly GCF_001515625.1 of Sinocyclocheilus rhinocerous. Classification (NCBI taxonomy): domain Eukaryota; kingdom Metazoa; phylum Chordata; class Actinopteri; order Cypriniformes; family Cyprinidae; genus Sinocyclocheilus; species Sinocyclocheilus rhinocerous. The sequence continues at coordinate 848,667 of NW_015652150.1, forward strand.
TTTTATTGAGTTTCTTTGAGTAGCTACACAAAACGCTCAAGCTAGGCAGAATTGATTAAGAATTCTTCATGAATCCCAATTCATCATTGGCCTGGCATGTCAGGGTTGGGGATAAAGGATGGAGCGAGGACTCAATATTGCGGGAAGATAAGGGCTTTATTAAAGGCAGAACAAAACAAAACAACAAAAACTACCCCGTGGGGGAAAAACAGGCTGGCTAGGCAAGGCAGGATCTGGACACGACACGACACGACACATCCAGGGAGATACGAAGACGAACTGCCCGGGACTGCAAACACAAGGAGAATAAATGGAGAGCAAATGAGGAGGGTAACGAGGGAACACATGTGGGGCAAATTAACCAATAATCAGGTAACAAGATGGGTGGGGTCAAGACAATTGACATGAGAGCACATGGCACACAGGAAACAAAGACAAAAGCCATGTGCTCACACAAAACAAAACACGAACACGCAGCTAATGAGAAAACTCATAAGCCGCGTGTTCACACAAGACAAGATAGCACGCAGCCAGCGAAAAACCAAGCTGCGTGCTACACAGCACAAGACAAAACAGGACATGAAAGCACGCAGCCGATAACACGAGCTGCGTGCAACAACAACACAAGACAAGACAAGCACGCGGCTGAACACAAACCGCGTGCTACACAAAACACAACTCACGTGGACAGAAGAGCGCACGGCCGAGCGAACTCGACCGCACGCTCACACAACCAGACAGAACATGGAGCGCGAGTGTCCGGACCCCGACACGAAACCGAAACGCAACAAGACATGAGTGCCGGGATCTGAACACCACGCTCCAACATGACCGAAGTGACAGAACCCTGACATGGCATGCAATTAATGAATTGAAGGGACAGTGAATACAGCTGTCTGTAGATGAATTGTCTGTTATTATCATCAAGCCTAAATTACAAATTTAAGATGTAAAAGCAGACCCCTCCTACACTCACTACCACTGCCCGGGACTTCAGTAACACCAACAGCGAGATTTCTACAGCATTACAGAGAAACTGGCCCAAAAATGTTTTCTTCTGATATGGGCGAAGGGAAGAAATACAAATACAAATAATAAAATCCATCTAGCAAAATAAATAGGCCTTTAAAATGCTTCCCATATCTTTTGATGTCAACATCAAAGGCCATGTGTCCAATCAAAAGTTTTTTTTTATGTAAATGTATCTGTCATTTGGTACACACCAGCCAAATTAGGCAGAGATGCCAACATGGACAGGTTGCATGACATATCTTCATCTTTAAATACAGTTTCTACCCACAGAATGAACTGAGCATTATGGGGTGGTGTGGCTTGGTAGTTAAAGACCTGAGCCGGTTACCCACGTTTGACCGCACAAAGGGTAAAGATTATACCTTAACTTAACACTGGCGACTTCATGTGAAGTCATGAAAATAAATGTAATTAAAGGGTTACTCCACCCCAAAATTAAAATTTTGTCATTAAAGGGGTCATATGATGCGATTTCAATTTTTCCTTTCTCTTTGGAGTGTTACAAGCTCTTGGGGCATAAAGAAGATCTGTAAAGTTACAAAGACTAAAGTCTCAAATCCAAAGAGATATTCTTTATAAAAGTTTAGAGTCAACCACGCCTACCTAAAACGGCTCGTTCTAACACGCCCCCACATGTCTACGTCACGATGTGGGAAGATTTGCATAACGCCGCCCAAATGTTCACGCAAAGAAAGTAGGCGTAACTTTTATTCTCGCTGTAGTATTGTTGTTGCCGCCGCTGCCATATCATGAAGGTGCTGTGTGTTTCATTGTGAAAGCAAAACTACTTTGTTTGGTCTTCCAAAAGAGGACGATATCCGCTTCGTCATGCCTGGAGCTGATCCGTGCTGGTCACTGAGGAAATACATCAACTTCGCGCTTTCACCGTGGACGAGTTCAGCCCGGAGTCGTCACATGTGGCTGCCGCAAGCAAAAATACTCTTTGTACAAGAAGAAAACAAAAATAACGACTTTATTCGTTCCTTGTGTCGTGGCTGACACAGAAGAGCATACGCAGTTTGCGTTCAGCGCATATTCTCCAAAATGACGCTATGGTGATGCGGAGAGACACAGAGGAGACGAATTGTTGAATAAAGTCGTTATTTTTGTTTTCTTCGCGTACAAAAAGTATTCCCGCCGCTTCATAACGTTACAGTTGAACCACTGATAGCAGATGGACTATTCTGACGATGTCTTTCATACTTTTCTGGACCTTGACTGTTCCGAAGACGAACGAAGCTTTTACGGGTTTGGAACGACATGGGGGTAAGTGATTAATGACAAAATTTTCATTTTGGAGTGGAGTATCCCTTTAAAGGAGGAACCAGAGCCAACCAAGGAGACTCTTTTGACTTGCCAGTAAGCAACCATAAAAAAACACAGCATAGCAACAGCCTGACAACCCCAACAACATCATGTCATCATGGCAGCGACTTCTGGATGGGCAAGCACCACACATACATATTTTTTGGATAAAATGTAAAAACCTAGTTCATCTGTTCTTTAGTTCTTCTGGTGTACTCTTTAGCAAGCTGCATATCTGTGCACAACCACAAGGGGAAGCTCTATAGTGTTATTTGATTATTCTGAAATACAGTTGAGATTATAGTGTCCACTATCCATTATTTATAAACTTTAAATTTGTGAGTATATTTCAACATCTGTTTCATGTAATTTCAGGCAGACTGCTGTGGCTGCATTGTCAGCCAGAGGAAAGATAATTTGCTGGTCGAAACACTGCTGAGTAAAAAAGATTTGCGTCTCCACAGCACAAATGCACTGATCTCTCTCTCTCATCTCTGCTAATAGAAGACAGGTTATGGCTTTCTCACCGTTATGGCCCTATCAGGAAACCTTCATGCTAACAGTACACAGGCCAGCAAACACAGAACAGCGAAGCTGTTCAGGGACAACACTAAAGCCACTGTCCTCTCTGTCTTTGTGCAAATAGTACAATCTGTTTTCCCCCTTGCCAGGTTATGTTTTCTGATATTTTTACATTTGAGGGAAAATTTACAGCCAGACAGTCAATTAATATGTTATCATGTGAAATGCTACCGCAAGAAGTAGCTATTTGTGAAGCCTGAGCAAAATGAAACAAAAATTTTTTTTCCCCAAAATAATTCTTGTTAGCCTTTTTGCTAAATTGCACACTGTATGACAGGTTAATAGGATAACCTGTTGGAATTATGCCAAGTTATCAGGCTAATTAATAACCTTAAATTTATAGCTTTGATTATATAACAATATATAGATTAACGTTTCATGCTTTTGAAAAAAATCCTTTAGGCTCACTTAGGCAGCATTTTTATGATTAAAAAGAGAAAAAATAATATGGTGAAAATATTATTACATTTAAAATAACTGTTTTCTATTTTAATATATAAAATGTACTTTATTTCTGTGATGGCAATCCTGAAAATTTGGTGCTCAAGTAACATTTTTTTTATTGTCATCATGTTGAAAACAGTTGTGCTGCTTAATATTTTTTGGAAACCATGATACATTTTTTTTTTCAGGACGTCTTAATAAATATAAAGCTCAAAGGAACACTATCTGAAATTGAAATGTTGGTAACACTTTGCAATAAGGTTCATTAGTTAACATTATTTAACTACTTTAGTTAACATGAACTAAGAATGAACAATACTTCTATAGCATTTATTAATCTTAGTTCATGTTAATTTTTCAACATTTACTAATGCACTATTAAATTCAAAAGTTGTGCTTGTTATCATTAGTTAATGCTCTATGAATTAACATGAACTAACAATGAACAACTGTATTTTTATTAACTAACATTAACAAAGATGAATAAATACTGTAATAAATGTATTGTTCATTGTTTGTTCATATTATTTAATACATTAACTAACATTAACTAATGGAAGCTTATTGTAAAGTGTCACTGAAATGTTTTATAACATTATAAATGTCTTTACTGTTACTTTTGATCAATTTAATGTATCCTTTCTGAATAAAAGTATTAATTTATTTTTAAAAATTACCCCACATTTGAACAGAACAGTAAAATTTCAAAGACAATTGACATATTTTGATGGCTAAGATCATTTGCCATTTATCCACTTTGCAATGTACAACCTAAAATACATTTGTTGCTTTAATAAGCCCTAACAGGATGATGTATGTTTACATTTATATATAAATGAATTTGCAAGACAAGTTACATTTACTATGAGCTAGTTTGCTTACAGATTTACATACTAAGAAATACTTTAAGTTATCTCTCATCCAGCTCTTTATGTCTAGCCATCAGTCAAAGTCTTTATTCTCACCATATATATTCAAATTAATACTAACGCCATCCAATGTCATTTTTACTTCAGTTGGTAGAATGGTACAATTTTCAGCCACAAGTTGGCATCACTGAGCTGTTCTAAATTTCATTAGCTTGAATTAGTGTTACAGTGGTATGTTGCCACAGTATCCTGTTTAGCACAGTTGTGCAACTGACCAATCAGAATTAAGTATTCTGTGTATAATTAAAGTGTTTCCTTAATAAAATCACATCTTTAATAATTGAGTTATATTAAGTTAACTAATTAAGTGATGCTATAAAAATGAAAACAGTAGTCCTACAGGCATGGTTCAGCATATCAGAGTTGACCCTTCTGGAACTCATTTTCCAAGAAGCATCTTCAATAAATACACTTATTGGAGGTCATGCCACATTAATTTGAATTTTTTATTTCAGAAGAGACATCAGAGTACAGAGAGACATGACCACTCACATACCAAACAACAAATTACTGTCAGGGCGTGAAACAGATTTATTGTCACACTGACTGAGCTGAAATTGCAGGTTATTTTTATCAACAAATTAAGGGTCATAGGTTAACAGCTGACTGGAAAATAATTTTGACCGACATATGAATATCTGGAAACGTCCCTCTATAATTAATTCTGATGTTCATATGCTGCACATCACACCAAGAAAAGCAATGTTTTTTCAAGACTTCAACATTTTGTTTGTTTAACATGTTATTCTCAGAAGTTAATCTGGTTTAAATGAAATCCGCTGCAGGATAAGCAAAAGAAACAGGATATTTTGTTGGAAATGCAGTAATCCGCTTTTTCTGAGTAAAGTTCAACACTTCACTTGTGGAAAAACATCTTCCACTCAAACTTTGTGAAAATCAGTGGCAGCAGCTTATTTTATCCAATACAGGTGCATCTCAATAAATTAGAATGTCGTGGAAAAGTTCATTTATTTCAGTAATTCAACTCAAATTGTGAAACTCGTGTATTAAATAAATTCAATGCACACAGACTGAAGTAGTTTAAGTCTTCAGCTCAGGTCATCCAGGTGACATTTTGTTAATAGACTATTATTTTTATTCAGAACCCCTCACAGACCAAGCAAATTCACAATAATACATAAAGACACAGTATGTGTCATTTTACACTATTCAGTGAGGAGTTCTCTGACCTCAATTAAGACACATAATGCAGAGTTCAATCACGTCTCTTTTCACAGGCAACCGCTACAGTCTTGCATCTACTTACATTCTGGGATCCGAGTGAGTCAGGAAACACACCTTGACCTGTAGTACTAGAATCAAAGTTTCTATGAAATATCCTGAAGCTAGTTTTGTGTTTACATGTGTCTGCATGAGACAAATAGCTGTTCAAATGCTTGTAAATAGACAAGATCATATCTAAATAAGGTAAAATATCTATTGAAAGAGAAGGATGAGCACATCACTCAATATTCCATCAAACAAAATGCTTTCATTGGTGTCACCATGGTGGCTTAATCAACACTGCTAAAAATTAAACAGCTTTTGCAGCATTAACTCATGCCAAAAAAATAAAATCAATAAAGCTTTTTAAAAAACAATCTTGTCTTGTTCTCCTTAACTGAATAAACCCCACAATATATATTTATTAAATGATATAATACTCACTCATTTAGACATATTTGGGACATGAAATGATACAATGTTTTGGTTTGTCATACAACATCTAGCACATTATGTTGGCTAATTGGCTTTAAATGCACAGTAAGAAATTGGGAGAATTCCAAGGACAGCTCCAGCAGGGGACAGGCTACCAAAATGGATATGAACAGACACCCAATAACAAAAAATTTGACAAAACAATGGAAAGCTTGTTTCTGAAAACTAGAAAGAGCTGAAAAAATCTTTAAAGTAATAAATCTGTTTAAGACCTGTGCTTACTGTGCTGCAGGAGTCGGTGAAAATTATTAATCAACCAGCTTATTAATTAATCATTAAAACTCTAAATTAAAATGAACCACAAATATAATCAGCCACTGCCCTGTTGGATATATTTTTGTGTCATTTGTGTCCATTCTGTCACTCCTTTGGTCCTGGTTCTTCAATGAAAGCATGACAACAAGCAAACTGTCCATATGTGAATTGGCTACTACAGACTTTATTGTCATAGAGCTGGTGATGTCTGCCTCTCCATGGACAGTCCATAACTAATGCAAATGGTAATGCTTCATTTTTACTTATCATGGCAATTAGCATGTTGGTGGCAGAAATTAAAACATAACACAATATAAACGTAAAAGGTTCCTCAAGTGTTCCTCCAACATTCACATGCCAAAGAGCTGCCTACCACAAAGCATTCATTCAAAAAAATAATAATTTCATAAATGATTATACACAAGTGTATAGAGAGAAAATCCCTGACGATATTTGAAGGATGAGACATCAAACCTATCTTTTTTTTTTTTTTTTTTACCTTAATTTCATTAAATTTCATTAATTTGCCTGCATGGCAAATGTGTAATTAAAACTTTGTCCTCTTTTCCACTGAGGACACACACACACAAAATATTTCAGTCATAATCTTAAATATTAAGTCCTATTTTTTTAAAAGACTTGTCACTTTTCATGTTTTTAATAGTCTAGACTTTTGCAGGTTTTTCTGACAACTCAATGTTACATGACAATCAGATGACCCGATGTAACCACACTTATGCTAAATGTCAAAAATAAACTAGCATCTTCAAATAAAGTACAATTAGAAATTAATGACGCCCAGAGTTGTCACTGACAGTCCCACATCATCATAATAATGATAAAGTATAGCCTACCTATATAAGTGACTCTGTACCACCAAAACAAAAAGTCTGCTGGTGCTACAAGTTTAAAGGGGTCATCGGATGCAACATACACTTTTACAAGCTGTTTGAACTGAAATGTGTGTCGGCAGTGTGTGTACACAACCACCCTATAACAATAATGATCCACCCAGTGTTTTTTTTTTTTATCTCGTTAAATCATTTCCCCTTTCTCAAATGAGCCGATCTCAGATCCCCTGCCACGATCGTTTGATTGACAGTAGCGTTTCAGCACAGACTGGACTGGTGTCTTACCTTAAGACCCGCCCTGAGTGAGCTGTCATCAGTCAGTCATTGTTTCTATGTCGGAGCAGATGTAGACAAGAATGACTCCTAAGCGACTGAGGTGTTCTGTTGTCGGATGTAATAATGAACATAGTAGTCGTCATTTACTCCCGACATCTGAGCCGCTGAAGACGCAGTGGATTAAGTTTGTTTCTGAAGAGAATGAGACCCAGGTCTACCTAAATGCGTCTGTCTTCCGCAAATCATTCGTGATCCAACTTCACCTCCAGAAGAAGTGAGTGTAAGGTTTTTTAATGAATCTTTGCAAATCGCCTTTACTAATAATGTGCTAGTTAGCGAGTTTCACGATGACTGCGGCTAAAGTTGACCGTTTCTCAGAGAGCGGCTCGGAAGAAAGGGGCGGGGTCAGCAGAGCTCATTTGCATTTAAAGTGGCATGCAAGGAAACAGCTAGCCATGAACAGAGCTGTTTTTGACAGGGTAAAAATGGTGTTGTTTTACACTACCATTGAGAAATTTTAACCAAACTATGTTACAGACTTTTCATTAAGACCCTGAAGAATCATATCAAGTTGTGGAAAATGTGCATCCGATGACCCCTTTAAGGCAATAAATGAACAGTTTGAGCTTGCACAGAAACAAGTGTTCACTGGCAGTAAATTGCAAGTTAGAATCGTAGAGATCGACCGATATATCGGTTTACCGATATTTTTCCCGATAGTTAAGCATTTTACCATAATCGGATATGGGTTTTGTAATATCGGATTCACCGATAAACGCCGCCATCTTGTGGGCGTTTTGAGAATTGCATGCAGGATCGCCATTGCAGCGCGTCTGAGGGGAGACGATACAACAACAACGGTGTGCAGGTACTTGATATAGTTGCTATAGTTAGTAAACTTTATTTAACATAACAGCCATTTATGCACAAATTAGATGCATTATATAAATGCCTGATATGTAGTTTATGCAGCTTGGCTCTAAGAAATAGAGACCAACTCACGGAGTCACGTAAGATAATCCGTCAAGTCCTGTCCCAATAAAGACGTAACTTTGCCTGAATTAAATAATATGCAGCCATGAATGAGCGCATGTTGGAAATAAAAGCGCTGAATTTAATTCTCTGTCTGTCGTCTGCTCATCGTTAGTCTCGTGAAGTCGGAGTCACGTAGATAATCCGTCAAGATCCTCTCCCAATAAAGACGTAACTTTGCATGAGTTAAATAATACAGCCATGAACGAGCGCATGTTGGAAATAAAAGCGCTGAATTTAATTCTCTCTCTGTTGTATATTTGCTCATCATTAGTCTCGTGAAGCCGCAGCGGGTTGATGTGGTTGATGCTCAGGAAATGCTCCAGCACGGCCACCGCATGTAACTTTTAACAAGATTCACTTGTTAAAACACCCTAAATTGTATTAACATTTACTATATAACCATTATTTCGCTAATAAACATCTAAATAAATACAACTCTATGGAAATTAATTGTTATATCTTTAGTATAGTTCTGTGTAACTGCATAGATTAACCGCGCTGTCAGCAGGCATTTCATAGAAGGACAAAAACATTATTAATAATTCTGATATAACATTCCAGTTGAGAAATACAATAAAATACGATGTTTTGTTTGTTATATTCCAATATTCCAGAGAATATTATTCAGTGAATTAACAGTATCCAGTGAATTATTCTTGACTCTGTAGTAGAGCCCTGCACGGGCCTCAAATATAGGCCCTAGCCCGGCCCTGGCCCGAGACGCTCAGGCCCTGGCCCGGCCCGGGTCCGACAGCTCATCAGAATTCTTGGCCCGAGTCCGACCCGAGCCCGTCTTTTTTTTCCCCCCTTCTAGGCTGCGTTTACACTGGCACAAAAAATCCGATCTTTCGCTCACATCTGACACAGATCGGAATTTGTTGCACACGTGTAAACACAAAAACCCGCACGAGATCCGATTTTTTTTTCATCCGATCTGAGCCACTTCCAAATGTGGATTTTAATCGGATACACGTCTGATATCTGGACATTCGACCTACATCTAAATACACATATCCGATTCTCCACAGAACTCCCAATGCGAGGGCGACATGTTTGCTCATAAAGATTTTTAATGCCGGCGTGCTGTATGCGCTCGTATTTTATTGAGATGGAAACCTTTTATAAGTAAGAAATTGCACATTCAGGAGCTGGTTTTCAACCCCCGCCCCGAGCTGTAGATAAACTAGTCTAACAAATTAAAATTACCCGCCGGGACCCGACGGACTTGCAGAGCTCTACTCTGTAGCTTAAACAGCTTATAAACCTACTAAAACTGTAGTTTAAAATGAAGTTGATATGACCCCTGTCCTTTATTTATTTTTTTTCCATTTGAAAACATTAGACATTCTACATTTATTTTGCTTATCGAGCATACTTTGAAAAATGGATTCACTTGTTTGAGTCAGTGAGAACACTGCACTGTTCTTAAATGGTGCAGATGGAAGCTCACTTGCAAGCTTTGTGTATTTGTCAGCTATTTACAGACGCTGATATTTAGACAAGCGCAAATCAAGAGAATCAGCATTTGCGTCTCTCTGAATGAATTAGGTTGTTTAAATGAATCGGATGAGTGAATGATTCATTGACAGGTTTCTTTCCTCCATCTTCTTTTTTGAGGTTTTACGGCAGCTGGAATCCAAATTGTTGCGTTACTGCCACCTTCTTTTCTATCTTAAAGTCCATTTTTACTTTGGAATCATATTTCTTAAATAAACAATTCCTATCTTGCACATTACAATGTACAACTCTGCACATTGTAATATGCATTTAGGTTTTGTTCCTTAATGAATTTTCATCGAATCGTTTGAGTGAACAATTTAATAACGCACTCTGTCAAATGTTTGATTTTTGAATGAATCAGAGTTGTTGAACGAATCGGTTGAGTGAATAATTCTATCACTGAATTAGGAACAGCACATAACCAAACTACTTTTATTATTTCTGTAAAGTATTTATAACACAAATAGTATGAATACCAGACTAGAATGACATTATATGGTGAATTAAGGGTGATTGGGACATAAGGTCAAATGGGACAGTATAACTATACAGAATTAATTTTCTTACCTAATGAGTGAAAATAAAAACTTTTTTTGCTGAGCCCTAGCTGTAAGACCACATAATTAAAATGGGATGCCCTCATTGGTGTGACATCATATAGGTGGGCGGGGCAGGCATCAAACAGGAAGTTGACTGTGAAATGCATGAACTGAGGAAAATGACATAAGCTTTTGCTAGTTTTCATAATAAGGTCCTAAAATTGTCATAGCTACTATAATATACAAACTTTTGATGAAAACATAAATACAATGCACTACTTCTACAAAATCAGTAAAAAAAAAAGTGCTAATATCATGTTTCTGTTTTCAGAATTAGGTTGTTTTTATTTTGTCCCATCCACCCAAACACAATTTGGGTGGATGCACAGCATAATTTTGGGTGATCGGGACAGTGCTTAAAGGCTTTGCTAATTAAGAAAATGATTGACCTTTTAATAGAGAACCATTGTATATGCTCTGTACGCTCTAAATCAGTGGTTTCCAAACTTTTTATTTGTGCAAGCCGTAATCAACCACAAAAATATTCACGAACTAGCTAGATTTTGCTAAAATAAAAATTCTGAATTAGAAGCATTCTGAAAATAAAAGCATTATAGATAAACTGTTTTTATTTTGTTGCAGTAATAAACCATTTCATATTTCTGTTAAAGGTTTGTGCAAGTTAAATGTGTTAATTGGTGATGGGGCCACCCAACATATTTTTTTTCAACATAATTTTATTTTATTTTTTGGACCTGTCCTGAAGCTTTTTTTTTTTACTTGTCTATTTAATTTTTTTTAATGCTTTCAATTACTTTTGGACTTCAAGCCTTCTTTTACCTAAGTTGCATGTGTTGTATTGTATGAATTGTGGATGGATTTATGAACTGAGAAATAAAGTTGAACAGAAATAAAATAAATATTTAAAATAAGGAAATATTGCATATAAAATTATATCAAAGTATGAACTAACTTGTGCAATTCAGTAAATATTCTTACACTACCCTAAATCAATGAAAAAATGTGCTGTCCCAATCACCTAAATGTTACCCAAAAAATTTTTTTTGGCTCAGTTTACAGAAAAGTGTATGTCACACATCCTTTCATTATAATATAACATGGTTTCCTCCTCAAATGGGTAGTTAACATCTTCAGTATTACAGAAATGTATCATGTGTTGGGCTGATGTTTTTAATTTATGGCAAGAAACCTTGCACAAGGCAGAAATTAAAAAACTGTCCCAATCACTCTTACTATTCCAAATTTAGTTCCACACAGGTGGAACTAACATTTATTAAGCTAAACTAAAGGCTGAGAAGTGAAATGGGTTAAGGAACCGTCTGTTTCTGAATGCTGTCAGATCCAACAGCTCCTTTTGTCATCCTACGGTTTTTGGGGCCCCTGAACAACATATTGACTTGGGCCCCCTCTGTAAAAATCTCGTTCTGGGTCCCCTCTTCCTCGTCGGGCCCTTGGACTCGTTCTAACCTTTTCCACCACTATGGCACCCATGTGCACTTGTGTTCCAATTCATTGCACAATCTTCTATTTCACCTCTGCAACAACACTGTGCTGTCCATTTTCCTATTGCTCTGTATTGATCTATTATTTGTAGTTCAGCATTTTGATGGTAGATACACATTTCCGTCAGCTGCCACAGTTTTTGCAGTTGATACGCATTGAATCATGGTTCTGCAAAGACAAAGAACAAAAAATTGGCCATTGAACCAACTTGGCCTGCAAGTAGAAGGCTAAGCTAGCAAGTGAATTTAAGCATTAGTAATGGGTCTCAAAAAGGTCATTTCATCGTAACTGGAACTGACATATAAAGCACGGCAATTAAAAACAAAATCTGTCTGAATGACCTTGTTATAAGGAAGATCAACTGGAATCAGTGTCAGAAAAAAAAGCTAGATATGGATCATCTTTGAAATGCATTGAAAGTACAGTTTTGACGATGTCTTTAATGTATTCAAAGGCATTGGTTCAAGAAAAAGCTTCTTTCAGTTTTCTTCTACTTAATACTGACTCAAGCCTTTGCTCAACTGCTCAGCAAAACCAAAATAATAATTACTACATAACGTGAAAGAAGCACAGCAGACTCCTTACAATAATTGAATTAATTTGTTTTCTTTGTTGCAGATGTGTTCAATTTAGACTGTAATTAGTGTTTTATTCCCCTGGTGTCGCAGGGAGATCTGTGCAACACAGCAATTGTGAGTCTCTGTGTTTTTGTTTGAGGGCACTTGATGTCAACAACATGGCATTTCTAAGTCCCACTTCTTTAAAGCTTTCAAACGAATGCTATTTACTTGTTCAGTAAATCATTTATGTGCAACACAGTTCTCCTGGCAACCCCGTATGACGCTCAAAGAAAATTTGTCTTGCTTTCTGAACTGTCACATGTGTGAGACAGTAGGCGCGTTTCCATTACAGATTTGCGCAAAACTTTGGCGATATTTTATAAATGTCGATAAAAAAAAGTATTGCGAAATGACGGCGTTTCCATTAACCAATGTTATGCGACTAAAACGTAACCTTTTGCCTCTCGCGATAAGTCATGGCAACGGATTTTGGCGGGATTTTGGCTATATTTATTCAAAGAACCACCTCATGCGAGCGTAAAAACTTTTTTGCGATATATGGGAGTCTTTGCGAAATTGACGCGTTTCCATTAGGCGTATTTTCAATTGAGATTGAACTCCCTCTGTCTTTAAAGGAATAGTTCACCCAAAAATGAAAATTAGCTGAAAATGTTTTCACCCACAGGCCATTCAAGTTGTAGATGAGTTTGTTTCTTCATCACAACAGACTTGGAGAAATTAAACATTACATCAGTTGCTCACCAATGGATCCTCTAGTGAATGGGTGCCATCAGAATGAGAGTCAAAACAGCTAACAACATCACAATAATCCACAAGACTCCAACAGTTAACATCGAAGTAAAAAGCTGTGTTCGTAAGAAACAAATCCATCATTAAGATGTTTTAACTTAAATACAAGTCCATAATCCATAATAATGTTTCCTCCAGTGAAAATGTCCTCTCACATCGAAATCCACCAATACATTTGTTTAGAACTGTTTTCACTTGTAAACGGTGCTTGTTCTGTGCATATTTCTCTCCTGATTCAGAGGAACAACTTCTCACTGAAGACAGAGTTTAAAACATCTTAATGATGGATTGGTTTCTTACAAACAAGCAGCTTTTCGCTTTACAAGACGTTAATTGATGAACTGGAGTTGTGTGGATTATTGTGTTTTGATCAGTTGTTTGGACTCTCATTCTGATGGCACCCATTCCCTGCAGAGGATCCAACTTTACCCACTCAGCATGTTTAAGCTGCAGCTGCACCATTATCTTCTCTGACAGGCTCACATCCCAACGGCTATTTTCCTCTAAAAACCTCCCTGCAATGGCAGAGGAATTTGGAAAACAGATGAAAAATGGAATCTGCAAAAATTATTTCATTTGGTTCATCATAATTGCGGCTTTGCCTTTATGGTGTCTGAACAATGAAGCAGAACATCATCGTCAGCAAAGTGCAACAGAATAAGAGGAGAAAAGAATTCACCAGCAAATGCAGAAGTCAGGTGACTTTTAGAATACAACCTTGAGACTACAGTTTTAAAGAGACCTGAAGTGGAAACAAAGTAAAGAAAGAGGATGGAAAAACTCAGAATCTGGCTGTTTATCATCCAAGGCTTCAAAGTAACAGTACATTAGACCACAGACAGGGATATAGACTATGAAGGGCAAATGGCAAATACTTATTCTCAAATGGCCAGGCTGTTAGCAGCATTTCGGCATCTCCTGAAAGCTTTTGCACGTTCCGTGAGAGATGTGCACTTTATCGTTGAGTTGCTGCAGTAGACCGCCTCTAAGAATGGGAGTATGTTAAGGTAAATGTGCAGAGTTGCAGTTTATGGGTATTTTCAAACAGCTTTTAGACATCCAAACAACAGCTAGGAGTGTGAAATTGGTACTGCTTTGAGGTTTTACTGGCATAGATTTTGAAAACATTTCTATGGGGGAAGAGGAGAACAATCTTACTTCAGAATGAACAGACGAGTAGGATCCAGGATACATGGAGTCGAAACCCCTTGCTCCAGAAATGACCCTTTAGATATAGCTTTTTTTCTTTTTTTTATCAAGATATCACAATACATGTATTTAAGAGAAAACATGCTGCTTAAAGTAGTAGTAGTAGAAAAGCTCTCGACTGGAATCCTCAGGGGCACAGAAGAAAAGGCCGTCCGAGGAGAACGTGGAGGCGGACAGTGACAGAAGAACTGTCAAATAAAAACCTGACATGGGCAGAAGCCAAGAGAATGGCCCCCAACAGGGTCAGATGGAGGACGGTCGTTGATGCCCTATGTCTCGCTAGAGGCGAAGAGAACTAAACTAACTAATGCTGCTTAAATGCTACTAATGCAGTCTAAAAATTGTCTGTGTCAAGGCTGTGTCATACTTGTTACAATGATTTGGTCTGATATTTTGCATATTTAAAGCATCTATTAACCAGTCTTCCACTACTAACTTTTTGTGATTTTTTTTTCATGGCGGAATATCCAAAATATGCTCACATTAAAGACTATTTAAATAAATAAACCTCTTTTTTTTTTTTTTTTTTCCCAGTCTCCTATCTCAGAAATATCCACAAAACTCATTTTTATACAAATTAAACTCTTTACAGAAAAAAAATCCTTGAAACTCAAAAATCACATAAATAAAGTCTCAGAAAGATCCACTTTCAAAACTACAACTCTCTAAACAAAATAAAAATAATAAAAAATAAATATATGCATATGCATATACCTGATGATGACATAGATGTTTGTTCCTTTTAGATGCCGAAGTGGCTAGAGGAGCCAGTTGTTTACGTACAAAAACTTGACTGTTGTTCACCAGTTCCATTATATTTTGCAGTTCATACCAGTGCAGTTCATATATAAATTGGTTTTATTAAGTGAACTAAAAGTTCCATTAATGCCTTAAAATAAACTGATAATCACCATAATAATACACATGGCAACACAGATTATGAATTAAATGAACAAAATTGGACTTCCAATAAACCATATGACGTTTCTTTCTAAAGAACTCTCTAAACATGATTTAAAGTAGTTCATATTCATTTCTATACCACTAGATGGACTGTAACGGGAAAAGAATTACCATACTGAGCTGTTTGTGTAAGTGTATGTAAACATGAATATCCCCAGCTGCTCTGTGTAGTCTATAGAGGGTATGTGTTAAATGTTGTAACCACTAATTAGGTGTTATCTCAAAGCTTTTAGACAGAGAGCAAGATCGTTCCACCCACCACCTGACATCGCTCAAGCTGATATGAAGTGCATCTTTTGCACTCTTCCAGAAACACACACAATTATTCCAGTCGCACACTCCTCTTCTGCCTGTCACATACAACACATTCCTGACTAATTATCGTATACAAGTCTAATCTCCCAGCTATTAGGCCTTAATGTTAACATGGATTTGGTGAGCTGACAAGTGCTGAGAAAACCTTTTGTCAACATTTCATGCTGTCAGTTTGATTTGGCCTCTTGGGCCCGTCTAAAGCAGACTTTGTCTTTACAAAATAAATTGCCATGCATTGTGCCAGTTTGAACAGTGCAACCTGACAAAATGACAGGAGTAACGTTTAGATTTGGGATTTGAAAGAAGCGTCACAGATGTCTCCTACAAATTCAAGGCCCACATTTGTAGAACAATAAAGTTTCATTAATTCGTTGGTTCAAAGTGCAGAGAGGTTCAGATCAGAAAGATAATCTAGGTGCACGAATGTAAAAGCCAGAGTTAGGATGCGTAATGCATGAGAATGACAGCAATACAACACTTCTCACACCTTCTGTAAATACTATATCTCTTACACAAGACGTGTTGCCTTTGATAAGATGACATTCATCAATTCCTTTCCTTTTTTTCAGACTTCATATCTAAAAAAAAAAAAAAGCCACACAGCGTGGCACTGCCACGTTGTGACACAGTCAAGCACATTGTCATGAGGAAAAGCAATTTCCACACCATTATCCACAGGTTTCAGTGGTTTCCGCTGAAGTTAATTGCTTTTTGTTCTTTCAAAATATAGCTATTTGGTTTTGGGAAACGGAATAACTTGAGTGATTACTGTGGTGGATGGTGAATGAGAGGACATGTTATAGTAATAAGTTTATTGTTTTTGCATACTGCATTGAATATGTACATAATATATATAGGCAGCCCGAGTATAATTCAATTAATATGATCCAATATGAACTAATAATTAATATGATCATACAAATAACTCATATGAAGAATGTTTATTTAGCAGTTTTGTTCAAATCAACTTTTTAAAAAATGGCCTAATATTTTCTAGAGCAGAGAAATAATTGACTTTCACATACAATTAACATTACCTGATAGAATTTTTTTTTTAAATTACGTTCATTCAAAAATATTTCCCTTGCTAACCATTGTCCTTCATTTAGCAGTGTATGGCAAAGAGTGAGTTCAGCTAAAAATGAAAAATGTATGTATGTTATTTTCTGTGGAACACAAAAGTAGACATTTTTGAACAATCATTACACAGCTTTTGCCATTTAATGGCGATTCACAGTGCTGTCATGCTCCAAAAAGGGCCACAAAAAAAAAACACTATAAAGGAACAATCAAAATTCAAAAATGACACCTGTGCAGTGCTCTATAGAGGGCCGCATGTTACACAAACCAAAGTAATATCAGAAAGCCCACAGTTCTAAATTGTGCAGTCATAAAGCAGACTATTGCATAGTAATGATGGGTGTTAAGGAATGGAAAAAAGATCTTCCTCCTACTCTCATGCATTATGCTATCAGACACAAAGGGCAAGAGCATGTCCAGCATTTTTAAACGAGAACACACAGATGAAAGCCTCATATCCTGCAGTGTGTGGGTGCTTTCCTTCGGACCATTATAGTTTAAAGCACAGGGCTCCACTCCTCCTACAAGGACCTATATTGCCTTAAAATGCAACTACATCCAATTTGGGCAGTTGCTCTGAGTAAGTAACACATTCAATGAGAAATAAATTCTTATTGGCATCGGTGGTTCCGTGAAGAATCTTTAACATCCATGAAAACTTTCCATTGCATAAAACTTTTAATCTAAAGAACACTTTTCCACTATAAACAAACTTTTGTGACAAAAGTTTCTTTATAGTGGAAAAGGGTTCTTTAGATTATTATAATGTTCTTCACACCAAGAAAAAAAAGTGTGTGTGTGTGTGTGTGTATATATATATATATGTATATATATATATACATACACACACGCAGTTATTTAAAGAACTGTTCATTTAAAGGTTCTTTGGGGAACCCAAAATGTTTCTTTTATGGCATCAGTGTGGAAAACCCTCTTTTGGAACCTTTATTTTTAAGAGTATATACATATCCATGACCAATATTTCTGTGGCATAGCCTGTTTCTATAACTTTCTGACAAGCAGAAATTCTGATTACAGAGTCTATACACATTTTACCATATTTATATTATTTTCTGTACAATTATTGACTGCCACACCATTATTGGAGTAGAATTTTTCTCACCAGTCTATTATAATTATATCATCAATTTCAGATCAAATTGTCGATCAAATTCAGATCAAAGTGTGGTTTCTCACTTTACACCATGAAACAGTCTCTTTTTGCTTAAGTAGGTCGTTCCTGGACAGAATAAAACTAAAAAATCTGGACAAAGTCAAAGGTTGCTCCAAAAAAAAAATAAAGTCCACCGCTCTCCGGTGCCAGCAGGGGGCGCACTTTAGCTGTCATGATGAATCTCAGCCAATCTGACATTCTGTATGAGTTTCTATCCTCTCACCCACAACTACACACAGACTGAACTCAAACTCATTGAAATTCATCTGATACCAGAAGCGAATTCTGTCAAACTAAATAATTGATGTTTATGCAGCAGTATCAAAAATGTTCTATTTGGATTTTTCAGCTGAAGGATTAAATTCAATTTAGTTTCGAACTTCAACTTGGAATATCATTATACACTCAATGAATTTGTATGTTTGCAATAACTAACAATTTGTAAGCTGCTTGAATTGCATATACACTATTTTCCCTCCAGGCATTCAGTCCTTAATGAGACAGTTCACCACTTCTGTCATGGTTTACTCATCCTTAATGCTAATTCAATTCAGTATCTCTTTCTTCCATGGAACAAAAATTTAAATTTAAAGAATGTCCATGCTGCTTTAACGAAAGTATATAGTAACCAGGTGCCTTCATGCCTCCCCATAGAACAAAAAAAGTACCATAAAAGCAGTCCATATGACGCCATATCTCGTCTTCATAGCAGAATCAACTATATCAGGAACTTGTCACTGACGTCAGACCACAAGACAAATCTGAATACACAAAAACACGACTGGGATTTGAAAGCTACTGGGAGGGCAGGATTTTCAGAGAACTTCTTAAATTTCGGTCTATTCATATTTGGAACATAGCCTACCATATCAGCATGAACTATTTCCCGCGTGTAGAAGGAACTACTTTTATAGTACTTTTGTTCTCTTGAAATATGATTAAAAATGTGATCATCAACCTCAAAACAGCTTTTGTGTTTAATGGAAGAAAGTCATACAGGTTAGGGAAGAAAGTTATACACGAAGAAAAGTCATATGATATGGAAGAAAGTAATCTTATAATCTTAATGATCCTTTAAAATATGTTCGACACCAGCAGAGTGCGCATATCTTGTTTATGGAGTCTTAAATGTGATATGTTAAATTTTACTTGTGTATTAGCACGGAAGACCAAAGATTAGGCCTACTCTGGATATGGTCAGTTAAAATGTGTGCAGTACTGCGCTAAGCCATTGGTTTGTTTTCCAAAAATGTAAAGGTCATATTAGCGTGTAAAATGCCCTGCTTAAACTTGTTTTAACCCTAGATATACCCAGACTGATAACCGTATTATGGAGATTTTTCTTGCGTCGTGACATGCACGTGATATTTAATCACTTATATCAGCAGCATAATCCCCATGTGCAGAGCAGAAGGGTTCAACATCTGCAGCCAAGGGCCCTCTGAGAAACGAACAGTCCCGACAGGTTATTTATTATACAGCAAAATGATCCGCAGTGAAACCTTTTATAATTATAGACCAGGGCTGGCGAACGTCGGTCCTGGAGAGCCGCAGCCCTGCAGAGTTTTGCTTCAACCCTAATCAAACACACCTGAACAAGCTAATCAAGGTCTGAAGGGTTACTAGAAAGCTACAGGCAGATGAGTTTTAATTAGGGTTGGAGCTGTACTCTGCAGGGCTGCGGCTCTCCAGGACCGGAGTTCGCCACCGCTGTTATAGACACACCCAAATATTCTTTATGGTTTGGTGGTCAGGGTAATTTAAAATTTCCAACAAATCTGACAGCGATTAAGCATGCCACACCTCTAACACTTTTTTGTCAAATTGATGAAGGAATTGAGTGGCAAATAACAGAGTATTATTGACAGTCATGTCACACCACAGCACAAATGAGTGGTTTAAGCAACCCATTTATTTCCATGCTTATCAATCAGCAGCATAGAAATGTGTGATTTTTATATTTCAGGCTTTAGTGATTCGTTCCAAGAGTGACATTAACACCATGATGGTCTGACTCCTTAAAAAGCTAATTATTCTGAATAAAGAGCTAGATTTCAGGGACCATTTGTGACCATCATAGGCCAAAAGTTTCAGAACAAATGCTAATCAAACATAAAAGAAGGAATCATGTCAAATAAAGAATTTAAATGGCACACTAACCCCAGTGACAGAGCAAGTAACGTAGCAATCCCCTTAACATACTGTTACGTGGCATGGATTACCATACAAAGGCTGACACAAATAGACTAAACTGTAACAGACAGATTATCCATCACAATGACAGACAAACCTGGCGGTGTGTAAGCATTCAGTTTGGTTCCTATCCCAGTAAGTCCTACTTCTAGTGACATTAATACTCTCTGTTGCATATGCTGAGCCGTTGGTACTTGTATTTGGCACGTATTACAGAAGACAAGACAAGAGTTTAAGCGATGCATATATTTCTCAAAATTAGTATCTAATAATGATAATACGATGGATTACGTTCAGTTTTCAGCCCTTTCAGAGTTTTAAATGAGAATTAAAAATGGCAAAAATGTACAAGAAACAGAAAATCCCCAAAATCCATCCAAGAACAAGGGAATCATAAATTACATGTTCAAGAAATCACAAAAGGAAACAAATGGAAAGTAAATGTCAATCCTGATTATCCTCTACTCAGATCTATTCTCTTGTATTTGAAGGCCAGATTTGTAAAGACATGTAGTCCCCGCCCACATCATACCCAAGCCCCTCCCCAATCAGGCCCCACCCCTCTCGTGGTTTGCAGAGAGAGTAAAGTGCTGGTAAGCTGATCCAGAGGTGTTCAGGAAATGCACACATGAACCACAGGGAAACGCTATGAAAAAAAACTAAAAGCAGCAAGCCCAACTAAGAGTAAAATATATATACACAAAAGTTTACAACATGCAAAAACAAAATCATCTCAGAATATTACAACTGAAGCAGAATATTACAACATACAAGTAAAATTAAAACAAATCATCTCAGGTTAAATTTGTAACGATTAGACCAATTCATTAACTCAAACATTATGCCACATATAATTATCCTGGAATCTAACGTTACATTCCAAAAGCAAGATTAGATAATTACCTTGAGTCAATCACTGTAAACCTATTTATAAGTATCACATAAAAGTGTAAAAGCAAAAAAAAAAAAAAAAAACTTTTCGCTTAAGTGTATCTGTAACTGCATTTGAACTAGATGGTCTGAGCGGACTTTTTAGCCAGAGTTAGGTTAATTAAATATCCCTTTTCAATGTCAGTTTTATTATTCTGACACAAACAAAATATGCCATTCTTAGCAGGTGATCAAGTATTCAGTACTGAGAGGAGTTCTCAAGCAGTATAGCTTCTTCTCCCACCAGCTTGACTTGTGTAGAAGTAAAAACCACTGTAAACCTGGCAGATCGTTGATGAAATATACTACTGTATCTCTCTATAGTGTCTAACAGAGTCATTTATTAAAACAACACACCACTTTGGAAAGTTGTTAGTGCAGTTTTTCTTGTGTCGAATAGCCATAAAAAACTAAACAAAAGGCGGCTGTGTGACAGTCGCTTCCTCATAATGCTTTCGATTCCCGTTCAAAACATGTAGAATTGACTGTCAAGACCCAACATGTGACTTCTCTAACACAAAGAACCCAATGAGAGAGGGCGGGTGGAATGGATAGCACGTCCTTCGCCTTAGTGATTCCTGTGGGCCGCATGCTAATTTGTATAGAGTTGAAATCATGGCTGGAGAGATACCAGCATAGTTTAGGGCATGTGGACTACAGATGCAGGATGTCACAAAATACTACAGCTGGAATCATGGGAATGTCCAAAAGCTATTTGGACAGAGATATTATAATGATTTGAACTGTACGCAACTGAAACTGTCGACTCAACTAATTTTGACCAGAACTGCAAAAAAATGGTCACTCAATGGTACCTGTGCACCTCTCAACAGAATACGTCATGCGATGTGCCATCAGATAAAGGCCGGTGTCTCAAAGCAAAGAAAGTCATAAATAGTTTCTCATTTCTCGATCCTGAGGATAAATAAGAAGGCACTAAGGCAGTGATGACCTTGTCAGATGAACTTTGCAACAGACTTCCTGCACCACAGCATTATATACATGCATTTACAAGCTTAGTAGCGTCTATCTGATTTGTCATTTGCAATTACTAGACACTGAGCAAAGTGAGAAACAGAAGATCTTCACCCGAACGCAAGCTTTCACGGTTTGTTAGTGGTTAGTTGTTCAAAGCATTAAATGCAGCTCCTCGTTTAAAACTACACCGTTTCACCTGAGGGAGTGTATGCCTAGGAACAGCCTGCAATCACATTACCCAACATTCTCTTCCTCCAGCGGATAGCAGCACCACTCAGTAAAAATACGGTAACAAAAAATGAAGGGGAAAAAAAAGTTGAAAAGAAGATGAAGGAGCACCATTGCCAAGAAATGCATCTACATGAAAGAGGTTAAAAAGGACTATGAGAGTGACTTTAATGTGAAAGTAGAGAGAGCCGACAAGTAGTGTTCATTAATACGCAGGAACAATTCCCATCAAACCTTTTGTTCATATGCACAAGGGCATCTAATTGTTTTGGGAAAGTGTTATTGCCACAGGAACCTTTGCAAACCCTGAATGAAAATTAGACTAAAATAATGGGATATGATCTGCAGATTGTCAATATTCCTAAAAGTGACCCTCAGTCACTGCTGTCATCATCATCGTCGTCGTCCGAGATGTTGTTACTGGAAATCTCCGGACGGCTGTAGGAGTCCGAGTGGGACGGTAGGGTGGCGCCCGAGGAGAGCTGCTTGTAACAGAACTCGCACACGCGCACCGGTTTGGACGACTGACTGGGAAGCAGGAACTTCTTCTCCGAACAGGGGCCACACACAACGAAGCCGCATTTCCGGCAATGGTGGCGCCGGCTGACGGGGGTGAATTTCGTCTTCTGGCACCGCATGCACACGGTCGCCTCAGAGTCAGGCACCCAGACAGCTGCGTGCTCACCGGTGGGAGATTTCCCGCTTTTTTCTAGTAGGTCCGAGACACACTTGCTGATGTGGCTCATCCACTCAGACTTCTCCGTTGCTGTGGCGGCGTAGACGGCGAAGGATTTTGTGGGCGTTTTAATGAGCCAGCCGTTGCGCAGGTCGCCCTCATCCTCTACCGTGTCAATGGTGACGCTCTCCAGAGGGATGATGTGCTGCTTATTGTACTTCTTCTTCTGGATGACGATGTTGCCGTACACAAGAATGTCGTTGAAGAGGAAGAACTGTCGGGCTTTGGGCCTTTTGCGGCACAGCTTTGTGAGAACACCCTCTCCTATGAGCACTCGACCTGGAATAACCAGCGGTTGACCTGCTGTGCCAAAGCATGCTTCCACGACCCCGATGCGCTTAGAGTTGGCCTCACTATTCGCCAAGCGGTCCACCATCTTTCAGATGCCTGGGAAAGACAAAAATAAGAGATTATAATTGGAGCAGGAACAGAAACTGAATATAATGGCTCAGACAATATCAGTACACATAAACAGATAAAACCATACAGACTTAAGGAAGGAACACTTGTGGTTCATCAAATCTTAACCAATTCTTTGTGGCCTTTAAAAAGTTCCCTGAATCTGGTCCATTTTGAATCAACTTGTCTTGAACTTGAATCACTTAATGCTTTTGTTTTATACACACAGAGAAGTCTGGAGGTCATACACCACTGGTGAAAAATGCTTCTATTTCACATTTTTCAATTTTAATTTTAATTAAATTTCAGAGAAAATCATAAGCATATTTTCAAAGTCAGGTTGCCAATGCTTTGAAAGACTATTTCATTAGAAGAATATTTCATTAAAATATAAGTATTATCAATGCATATACCTGATTAACCATTGATATCATTAAACTTACAGCACAATAATGCATCCAACCATTCCCTACTCTTAATTAATATTTTTGTTCTATATTACTGACTGTAAATGTGAACAATTACTCAAAAAACAAAGCAATGTGTCCTTAGTTGACAAACACCTGAAGCAAACATAATGTTGATTTAAAATACCGCTCAAGAAAAATTATTTTTATTTTATTTTATTTGAAGAAATAACACTTTTTTTCAGCAAGGCATAGGCGCGGGAAGTGGGGGTGCTGAGGGTGCTGCAGCACCCCCTGTTTTTTTCTGTGGGCAACTGTTTAACTGTTGGGAATAAAAAAAAAAAATCGGAGTGTCTATTTACACTAAGTGCAAATATCCCGCCTTGTTGGCAGAGGCTATTTACACTAATTCCACCCACCAACGTGTGATTGGGATAGTCAACATTACAAAAGACGGTCATCAATCGTCAGATTCAGTGGCGTAGATGATAAAGCGTGTGTCATAGCCTACTCCTTTTGACTCGATCGACTCGGGGTCGAATTTGCCTTTTGGCAAACTTTTTTTCTCCCTTTTCAAATTTCAAATCACATCAGAAAAGCATTTATTTTTAATAAAAATGAAGGAAATAAAAGTTGAAAATAAAGTATCGGGTAGGGTTAGGGTAGGTGTAGGGAGGGCTCCCAATAAGGTGGCATCCATTTAATAAT
>NW_015652150.1:877573-879367 GCF_001515625.1 Sinocyclocheilus rhinocerous
GTTTTGTTTTGCTTAATTTTAATAAAGTGATAAAGACTTGAGTAAAAGCCTGTCGTACTTTTTTATTGATATTTTAGAAAGAATTTTAACATTGACAAAACAGGTAACATTAAGGTCCACTGAAGCGCCTTGAAATGCGCAGCGTTATTCTCTGTGGTGTGTGCTGTAAGTATAGCTTAATCATTTTCACAAATACATGCCGTAAAATAAAAAGATAGGCCTATAAAATAACATGAAAATATCTCTTACGAAAATGAACCGTGGTTACAACCAAAAAACATGGTTACTATAGTTGAACCATGGTAAAAACAACGTTTTGCTACACTTAACCATAGTTTAACCATGGTATCTGTACGAAAACTGTGGTTATAGGCTACAATTGGTAATAAAAATGCCCAAAAAAAACATGGTTGGCCTACTATACTTTTACTATAGTAATACCATTGCTAATTTTCATAAGGGATTGTGTATAATAATATGAATATCAGGGAGTGAGATTTATTTGATTATGATGTGAAGGAGGGTTACTGTAAGCCCCATCAGAACTGGGTTGCGGTGCAGGGGGACCAGACTAATGAAAGATCATTGCAAGGTAAGTAGTGTAGCCTATCTGGAGTGCATATAAATATGAATATTTAGCTTGATATGTTTAATACGTTGTATATCCACAACTACTTTCGGAGTTCTGATAGTGTGTGCTACCCGCTCAGTGCTACCTCCGGTAGTCCGTCTGTTTATTTGGCATATAAATCTTCAGATCGGGTTTAACTTATTAGAGGTACAGAACGCCACGCAGCAACTTTTCGACATTGCACCAAGCAAAAATCAATCGAAATCATCACAAAAAGTAAAGATCAAGCACCTAACAAGGTCTTCGCGTGTTAATTCGAATGGTTTGTTTTCCCCCACGGCATAAACGGTTATGACGTTTTTGTGGGCGTTCCCAGCAATGTCGAACAAGTCTATAAGGTGGCATCCATTTAATAATTTGAATTATAATAAAAATTTACACTCAATAAGTTATTATTGCATACTGTTTTATAATGTATTACAATGTTGAGGTGCAGATAATTGCCACTATATGCAATAAGTAATTAGCAGAATGCTCCTGCTATTTTAACATAGTATAAATAGAATCTATAGCTATTTGCACTTCTCATATACCACTAAAAATACTGCTATTTTCACTAAGTGTAAATAGCCTCTATCGCCACCCCACGCCCCAAATAATAAATAATACATTTATAGGAAATGAGCCTAATATCATCATGACTATCGACAAAGACATCTGCTATCGTCGATATCTCTGACTATCGTCGATACACGATACTATCGTCTATCGGCACAATCCTTGTGAGAAGGCTACCCAACAACATTTTTGTGACTAACAATGACTAATACAGGATTACTGCAAATAAAGAGTGGTCTCGTATATCATCACAAGAAAGACAAGTCTGTTCAAAGGGAAAAAAATGAGTGTTCCTGCAGAACAATATACATCATTGTGGGCATTTTTTTTTGTAATATCTTTCAATCTGCAGATTGTTTGACAGAGCATGAGTTAAGTTGTATACTGACATGCTTTCACAATAAAATTATGAATATAAAAGTAAAATATATAAAAGTTTTTTTCCAGTTTATCACAGAAAAGCGACAGATCATCAAAATTAATTGCAGCTCTAATAGTAAACCTCCAATCAGTCTAAACCAACTCTGCATCTTTGATCACCACATTATAACAAGGTATCTTTTCACAGCGTCAGAGAGAAACAGAGCTACATGAGCTTTTCAAGG
>NW_015652150.1:879866-891494 GCF_001515625.1 Sinocyclocheilus rhinocerous
GATACACGATACTATCGTCACAATCCTTGTGAGAAGGCTACCCAACAATATTTTTGTGACTAACAATGACTAATACAGGATTACTGCAAATAAAGAGTGGTCTCGTATATCATCACAAGAAAGACAAGTCTGTTCAAAGGGAAAAAAATGAGTGTTCCTGCAGAACAATATACATCATTGTGGGCATTTTTTTTTGTAATATCTTTCAATCTGCAGATTGTTTGACAGAGAGCATGAGTTAAGTTGTATACTGACATGCTTTCACAATAAAATTATGAATATAAAAGTAAAATATATAAAAGTTTTTTTCCAGTTTATCACAGAAAAGCGACAGATCATCAAAATTAATTGCAGCTCTAATAGTAAACCTCCAATCAGTCTAAACCAACTCTGCATCTTTGATCACCACATTATAACAAGGTATCTTTTCACAGCGTCAGAGAGAAACAGAGCTACATGAGCTTTTCAAGGCAGGACAACAGGATCTGATCATTCTCACATTACATTCTGTCTGTCTGCCACTTCAGTCGCATCTGTGCTGGTCTAAGAAATGAAATGCACTAGTTAAAAAGAAACAACATGTGGCAGCAGATGACATATACATCTCATAATGCTACTGATTAATTTAATAAGCAGGTGCTAAAATCTAGCTAGTGTGTAATACTGCAGTGTCACCCTTGTTATTCACTTGCCTTTCGACGTAAACAAATGACATAATCCAGAGTTTACCAGGCTGCTTCAGATGGCAGTGCAGATTGTGACGAACACACACTCTGGTTTAGAGTCATGCAAAAGCTACACACTTTGGTATCAACTCATTTCATCTTTGTGAATTAGAAATGATCAAACCCGGTCTCAGTGTCACGCCAACTGGGTTTCCAAGATACAGCGTGTTTGAATAAAAGAGAAATCTGAGGTCTGTACTGTAGACGCCGAGGGTAAGAAGGGCATCAATGTGAAGCTTGGTGAACTCATAAGTCAGTAAAAGATGAGTTAAACGCTATAGGGGATTAAGAGACCAGAAAACAATACTGGGCGTATTTCCATGCTGCCATGGATAAAGTAAACCCCAGTTCTGCCCCTGTTAGGACTATCATATTGTAATCTGATGACAGAGCACACAAAACGAGCCCCTTCACTAAGAGAGGACTGCCATGACATTTAATACATCCTACACGTTGACCTCGATGTTGAAAAAGCAAGCTTGCCTGTGTACAACTTCAAACACAAACCACATATTTATCTAATGCAATCTCCTCCAATCGCACCACCCCCTGAGCAGGAAACATCACCACACAACTAATCTTCCCCAACTAGAGCTACTACTAGTGACAGACTAGGGATAATTCACTAAATGAAAGGCGTGTCATGTTCCAAACCTGTATGACTTCTTTCTTCAAAAGATGCAACACAAAAGTGTTTTTGTGTCCATACACATAGATGACATATACATCTCATAATGCTACTGATTAATTTAATAAGCAGGTGCTAAAATCTAGCTAGTGTGTAATACTGCAGTGTCACACTTATTATTCCCAACTAGAGCTACTACTAGTGACAGACTAGGGATAATTCACTAAATGAAAGGCGTGTCATGTTCCAAACCTGTATGACTTCTTTCTTCAAAAGATGCAACACAAAAGTGTTTTTGTGTCCATACACACTTACTGGGGTATTGGGCCCCAATGACATTAATTGTAAGGTTAAAAATGAATGAAGAATTCTACAAAATACCACAGAAGTATTTTGTGCTTTACATTATAAAGGAAATCATATGGAACATGAAATAAGTAAATGATGACAATTTTTTGGGTGAACTATTCCTTTAAATGTCAGCAAATATGTACATTTAAATTGCTACAGTAACACCACATCAGACAACATCTCACCAAGTGCCAAAAAGAAGTGTCACTTGAAAAGAATGCATGGGTCTCAAGACACTTTCAAAGGTTAAGAGTATTTTTAGCGCAAGTGTCTTAAACATATCGCTTGCGGTGGGATGCCCAAAAAACTGAACAAGATATGATGCAACAGCCACAAGACATTTGTCCAAGCATCTATGGCTAAAGGGGATGAATTTAAAAGATGAAACTTTTCAGAGAGGGTTTTACCACAACTCACCAATCGACTAGTCAGCTGTGAGACGGCTAATGGAGCATTAACCCTTTATGCTTTTAATTTCAATACCCGCAGGACACAGAACAGTTGGTGTCTGGGAAACAACAGCAGACTGTCGGGTTAATGATATCCAACCAGAAAAGAAAAGACAAATATGTGAATAATTATCATGCAATCTTTAACACAGACGTTCAGAGGAGCTCAGCAATCATTTTGAAGTAACATAATGGCCAGTAGAGAAGCTCTGTGTGTCTGAAACTCAGTGAAAGGACACCACCACCTCCTACACAGCAGCACTTTCCTGACTCACTTCCTCCTCTTCGTAAAAATGAAAACTGATGCAAGGGTATTCCACACATGCTGTGGGCAATACTACATGTTTAGAATAGCTAAACATATTCCAGTTCCTAGCGTTTCAAGTTCTACAGTGAAAACCAATGGTGCTTTGAGTATTAGAAGCATTGCGCTTTACATGTTTCTGCAGTTTTATTAAAGGGTCATATGATACGATTTCAATTTTTCCTTTCTCTTAGGAGTGTTACAAGCTCTTGGTGCATAAAGAAGATCTGTAAAGTTGCAAAGACTAAAGTCTCAAATTATATTCTTTATAAACGTTTAGTCAACCACGCCTACCTAAAATGGCTCATTCTAACACGCCCCCACATACCTACGTCGTTATGTGGGAAGATTTGCATAACACCGCCCAAATGTTCACGCAAAGAAAGAAAGCGTAACTTTTATTCTACATTAACCTATCTAGAGTCAGTAAATACTGTACAACTATGATACAGACAAATACAAAGTCTAGACAGAATCAGCCATAATGTTATGGCAATACTACATGAAAGAGGGCATTTTTGCCCACAAAGTAGGGCTGGGCGATAAAATGGTAATGATAATTATCGCAATATAATTTTCCTCGATAAAATGATAACAAGAGTTCGATAAATGTTCAATGTAATGTTTATGCACCAAAAGCAGAAATAAACAGTGCTACTCATTTGAACTGCGCCACACAGACCATTTATCCCCTAACCTCAAAGTTCAAACAGCAGAGCAGATGAGTCTTCTCGCTGATCAGTCTCGGTCACGTGACCACTAAACAGCGCTTTACCATGGATTTACTGTAGTAACACTAACTGCAACATGGTATTGTGACAGAAATGTGGGATATTCATATAAAATTTTATTATATTAATGTAGACATGTATTAAATGCATTAAAGGAGTAATGGATATAATAATATAATTACAGTATTTTTGTCATTAAGCTATAGCGTTTGTGCCTTTTTACTAAACGGATTTAGACTACTGTTTTTCATTCAAATACCTAGAAACCATATAGTAAAATTTTTACCATGCTATTGAGGTGCTATATATATGTGTGGTTTTAACTGTGGTTATCATGATATAAATGTTTGCTACTATGGAAGACCAATGGTTAATTAAATTTTTACCATGCTATTGAGGTGCTATATATATATGTGTGGTTTTAACTGTGGTTATCATGATATAAATGTTTGCTACTATGGAAGACCAATGGTTAATTTTAATAAAACTCAAACAGTCAGAATAATTAAATTTCACCATATAATTTTTTTTAACAGATGTTACTGTTTTTGATAGTGAACATAAATTTACATCTACATCCCAACTCAAGCTACTGTCAAATGTGCATTGCTAAGAGAGCAAAAAATGTACTAATATTGCAGCCTGCACTGCAAACTGTGCTGAAGATACGCGTCATCAAAGCAACACAAACCTGTTTCATGATTTGAAACAAAAATCACTCATTAGAACAAGCAGGAACTAAAAAAAAATATTTTCTATTAAGATATTT
This sequence comes from Sinocyclocheilus rhinocerous, assembly GCF_001515625.1. Taxonomy (NCBI): domain Eukaryota; kingdom Metazoa; phylum Chordata; class Actinopteri; order Cypriniformes; family Cyprinidae; genus Sinocyclocheilus; species Sinocyclocheilus rhinocerous. The sequence goes on from NW_015652150.1 coordinate 883,824, forward strand.
ATTTCGTTAAGGAAAAATGACTGGAAAAGTGTAAAGAATTCAAGTGTTTGCCATATTCTGACCATAAAGAATAGTTTAAAACCACAATTAACGTTCTGGTTTCTACAACTTTCAATTAGGCGCAAAATCTGCCTTTAAACTTGAAAGAAATAAAGATTTTAAATTTATCATGATAATTATCAATATCGACTGATATAAAAAAATTTATCGTGATAATTTTTTTGGCCATATTGCCCAGCCCTACCACACAGCCAAACAAAAATGTACCTATCACAGTAAAATGTTACCTTGCAGACAAAACCTAATACTAAAACCTTTTCCCTTTCTCTTTTGAGAATAGCCAGTTTCAATGTTTTTAAAGACATCGTTATTTACTCATCCTCATGTTTTTCCAAACCTGTATGACTTAGTTTCTTGTGCAAAGAAACATAAAAGATATTTTAGCCCATGCACTTCAAACAACATTGGACCCCACTGACTTTCATGGTATAGACAAAAAAGATCATCTTTTGTGTTCCAGAGAAAAGAAATGCATTGCTAGGACAAAATGTGTCATGTTGTGCTCCAAACACCCACTCCTTTCAGAGGTTTTCCTAATACAGCCTCTGGTTTAAAACTGAGAAGCACAAAGCGTGTAAATAGCTGCCTTGTAAAAGGTTCGCTCTCGTGTTGCTGAGTGACAGAAAGGTCAGTGATAAGCACTTAGCAACTCTTAGCAATGACACATTAAGCAACTCAAGCTCATTTCTTTCAGGCATTTGCGAGCAAGACCCTATCACCTGTAAATGAGAGGTAAATTCTCAATAAAAAAAATCTCAATACAAAGAAATAATGTCAAATCAGGAATGGGAATCGGTTCGTAAAACCTCATTTTACCTGAAATCAGCATCAGAAACACGGCAACAGATATGCATACCACTCACAAAAAAAAAGACACGTTCCAATGTGAAATCCTTGGATGAAAGATATACCAGACGTTTGAAACTCTAAGCTCTAAGCATGATTTTTCTTCATATCTAATACTTTACGTAACGTCAAGTTAAAAGAAAAACACACAAGGGTTGTAAAGACATGTCAGTGAGATGGTGTCAAGCGGTTATTAATATTATTAAAACTTATTTTGAAAGTATTGCTAGAAAATTGTGAAAAATATTCTAGTTGCAGAGATCAATACATACAAACATGCTTGGAAGTATATATGAATTATCACTGTAGCCCCTCAAAGCACAAAAGATAAAGAGCCATATTTCTTGCCTGCTTTACTAGATTGCTCAAACGCTAATTTCCTTTGCTGAAGCGTATGAGTCGCTGACCGAATTTGCTTAGATGGCCTGCTGGCAATGACTAAGTGAATGTGATCTAGAAAAGAAGCCTGGAAGGCCTTCACTGGACACACTGGCCATGTAGAGAGATGTCATTCTAATTCTGCCAGCCTTTATGACAAAGGCTGATGGATGGGTGCCTGTCTCCATAATTACACTCTCTCTGGCATGACTCACTAAAGCATTAGCCACAGCATATTTCACCCAGTTCTCAAACCCTCCAAAAGCTCTTTCATCATTCAACAGGCAGGAACCAAAGAGAATGTTTCATCAAGGGATGAGCAATCAAATACTTGCAATATATTTACATGAGTTTAATTTCTTTAATATAACTTGACAAAGAAAAAGCAAACTTTTACACTATAAGTTATGGAATTACGTGTCAGATCCTTTGTGCAACACCCTTGTGGAAATGGCAAAGAACGGAAAAGGGCTTGGATCACCATTACATGTACATATGTACTGTAGTTATATAATCAGTGTTCGAGCTATACCGTGGACTTTGGGGGAGCCCACTTTTTTTTTTTTTTTTATAAAGGGGGGGGGGGCGTGCGCTTGCCTCAAATGGGCTTACAATGACTTACAAAGATACATAACAGCTACAAGTGTATGCACTACTTTCCCCCTAGCTCCCCCGTAGTTCGCACCCTGTATATAATATATTATGTGTGGTTGTTTCGGGTTGGTAACATTTCTTTTATGTAAGGCCCTGTCCACACGAACGCGGTTATTATTAAAACCGCAGCTTTTTCTGCGCGGTTTGGCCGTTCGTCCACACGCAAACGCAGCGCCAGGTCACTGAAACCGAACATTTTTGAAAACGCCTGCCAGGCTGAAGATTTTCAAAAACTCTGGTTGCAGTGTTATCGTGTAGACCGCAAAACCGGAGTTTTTGGCTTGTGACGTCGGCGCCTGCGCTGTTATCTCCGCCTATTGGAGACTTTTTCAGGTTTCTGATTGGCCACCATGGCTTTACGGTTGAGATTATATCGCCACCTGTTGGTTTGGCATGCTCTTGACAGTGCTTCATAGCATGCGTTTGCGTTTTCATGTGGACGGAGATTTTTTTTAAAACGGAAGAAGGAAAAACTCTGTTTATAAAAATACCCGTGTACGTGTGGACATGGCCTACGATTTTTAAAAGAAGTATCTTATGCTCACCAAGGCTGCATTTATTTGATCAAAAATACAGTAACAAAACCGTGATATTGTGACATTACAACATTTTATAATAACAGTTTTCTATTTTAATATATTTTAAAATGTAATTTACTCCTGTGATGGAAATGCTCAAGCAGCCATTACTCCAGTCTTCAGTGTTACATGATCCTTCAGAAATCATTCTAATATGTTGATTTGGTGCTCAAGAATACATATTATATATTTATATTATAATTAATATCATAGTTGTGCTGCTTGATATTTCTGTGGAAACAGTGATGCATTTTTTCTTAGATTTCTTTTTTTTCCATCTTCAGGCTTCTTTGATGAATAGTTGATGACAAGTTCAAAAGAACAGCATTTACTTGAAATAGAAATATTGATATTCTAAATGTCTCTTTTGATCAATTTAATGTGTCCTTTTGTTAAGTTTCCTTGGGTCACGTCTTGTATTTAAAAAAAAAAAAACAGCAAACAGTTATAATCGTAACAAACATGGGTGTCATGTTTTCCCCCTCATTTCACAGTTGCTTTGCAGTACATCAGCTGCTACACGGAAAAGCGCTTTCGGACACTTGGAAGATCAGAGACAGCTGCAGGTGGGAGAGGAGCAGCAGGTGCAGACCAGACCTCTCTTTCTCTGCAAAACACTAACACATTGCAGGTCTAACAGCCAGCACCTGGCCCTCCAGAAGCCAAGCAACCTGATAGTCCATCTGCCGGAGGAAAGCAGGAGCTGTCAGGCATGTCAATCAACAGCAGAAACAACACACAAATGGTCACTAATAGGAATTAACTGCTTTCTCTGAAGCAGATTTATGTGATTGTGTGATTGAGTGGAGTGTAGTGCTGGGTATCGAGTTCAATACTTTTTATGCACCATCCGAATTGCCTCGATACCATCGAGTATCGAAAAATATCTTGTTGTTTTGATACCTAAGTGGTTAATCTCGTCAGCGTCAGTGAGCCAATAAGCATGCAGCATGCTTGATGTACCTAAATCAAGTGCTGGTGATTGGCTGTGGTGAGGCATCAAGGAATACCAGCCATACCTGGCAATAAAGCTCATTCTGATTCTGAAAAACACTAGTTTACGCCGGTTACGTCCAGAGACATGGCTCACACGTGAGGCTGTAGTGTGTAAGTGTCCAAACCCCCATAGATGTAAGGCTACATTTACACTAGTGCATTTTAGTTTAAAACCGGCATTTTAAAATGAAAACGATGTTCATCCTTCATGCTACAACAGACAATTTATAAGATTTTACTCTTATAAATACTCATATTTTACACTTTTACTCAAAACTCAATTTAAACCACCAAGTGTTTGTAATAACTTCACATTGCAATTTAATGTGCGTTTTGGACAAATAATGTTGCTGAAATATGCTATTTGTAGCCTTTTATTTCAAGTAATCGCTACACCTGCTTAGCATTTCTCATGTAAACACCCCGTAGTGTTATGAAAATAGGCAGAATCTAGGGCTGTAGCGGTGAGGGAATTTCCCTTGCGGTAATTTTGAGTGGCTCAATAGCGCGGTATTATCGCCATATATATATATATATATATATATACACTGAACAAAATTATAAACGCAACACTTTAGTTTTTGCCCCCATTTTTCATGAGCTGAACTCAAAAGATCTAAGACTTTTTCTATGTACACAAACGGCCTATTTCTCTCAAATATTGTTCACAAATCAATCTAAATCTGTGATAAACGAGAAGGGCATAACCTTACGAAAAAAGAAAACATGCAAAAATCGCGGTTGCTGCGGTTCTTGCATTCCTCTGCGGTTTGCTCTTCAATAGCGCGGTATTGCGATATTGCGGTTATCGCGACAGCCCTAGCAGAATCTCATGAAAATCACATACAAATCATATACTGTCGTAATCGTGTGTTTATTAGCTTCATGTTTCATCCGTGGAAATGTTTTTCTGGGTTTGTTATGTACAGAAATGAACGCAGAAGTGAAATAAACGTTCATGATCGGAAGAAACAGGGTTGGTTATGAACACGTAATATGATTGACAGATGAGCAGATGAGCTTCCTCTGAGTCAGAACAGCGATCGCGAAAGAGAAAACACAGGCAGACAGCGCTGGAAGCAGCTAGAGCTCATCAGTAAATCAGTGGAAAACAAATAGAAATGATGATTCTGTCTGTCTGTGATTTAAAATGAAAAAGCTCTAGTGTAAACGTAGCCTAAAAAAGATGTGAAAACTATTTGAACTTTACTAAAACTATTTGCTCGGATTTATTGTGTTGGTTACATTTTGTTTGTTTGTGGCTCAGGAGTCTTTAAGTCTGAAAAAACATCAACAAGCTGAAAAAAATAAAACCAAAGTTTGAGGTAATGTGTAATATAATCTCGTTAAAGCGAATTTCATAAAATTGGTATCGAAAAAGGTATCGTTCAGGAACAAGTATCGAAGTCAAGGTATCAGTATCGATATCGAAAATTTTTGAACGATAGAGCCCTAGTGGCATAAGGCAGTACTCTCAGCTTGTGGCAAGTCACAGAGTGATGTGGATTAAATGACACATATGAGCTCAAAGTATTATAAGAGTGATGGAGCTTGGTATGACCTCAGTCCCAAGCCTTCTCAAAATGTGTCAGGAAGGTGACATAAGGTGGGAAAGAGATGGGAGAAGCCGTGAAAGAAGATTAAAGACTAACAGCTCAGAGATGAGAAGACAAGTGAAGGCTCAGACGACACCAATTAGCTAATTAATGAAAAGCTTAGTTTCCATGTTTATCCAAGCACTTCTGGAGCATACTATCAGTGATGAAATGATCCTGGAAAACAGTCTAATACCTAGCCTAGCATAATAAATATATTCAATTCAATTCAAGTTTATTTTTATAGCGCTTTTCACGATACAAATCGTTGCAAAGCAACTTTACAGAAAATTAAGTTTCTACAATATTTAGTAGTAGCTTATCAGTGGTGACTGTCAGTTAATGTACATATGGCAGAAATTAGGCCTGGGCGATAAAACGGTATAGATATTTATCTTCGATAACAATATAAAAAAATGTTCGATATAGGCACATGCTATGAGTGACGCAGACAGCAGACACAAACACAAACATGAGTGCTGTGCCTGCCTGTGATGAGGAGATAGTGAATTTAAAAAAAAGAATATCAGTCGAATTTAACATTTGCATTTGAATGCAAAAATAGTACAATCAAATGTTGGGAGTGCATCAGGGAGCGTCATCGTTGATACATTTTTTAGCTATATCGCCCAGCCCTAGCAGAAATGTACAGAAAATCAAAGACGTAATAAAACAGACGATGAACACTATTAACAGCAATTATTATATGATGCAATCAAACTTACATGAGGAAAGTGTGTATACAATCACAGTTCACCTCTGATCTTTCCAAACTGTCCACACTGAAAGTGAAAATGCTGCATGATGCAACATGCCAATTACAACATTTCTGATGTTTAAATTAAAAATATGCAAAGCAGATTTTGCAACCCGTGACATTTCACTGTGAGTGGAGCTATCAAGCACAGCAAACAGAAACCAAGTGATTGAAATTATGTAATGCTTTATTGCATCACACCTGGTGCACCAAGTTTCAACAAAACGGCATATTATGTGCTTCATAAATCTGGAATTTATGGCAGGGCCTCTATTTGGAAACCATATGTCTCCAAGTCCAATGCACATAAAAAGAAAATCCACTACAAGAAGCACAAAACCTGACACCTTGAGAAATGTAAAGCAGTAAAATGGTCCTTTAAGTATTATTTTCAAAACAACCTTACTGCCAAAATAAGGATGTTTGCGCATTTAGAAAAACCAAAGAATCCCTTCAACCCACAGTGTCTGCTGTCAGCTGTTAGAAATGAATTTGTTATTGTATAGACAGCCATCTCATGGGAGTCATCAAGTCAAACGATTTAATGATCATATAAAGTGCAGTTCACAAGACCAGATTATACATTGTATGCTGTAAATACTACCCAGTTATGATATTCTCATATTCAAGAAAGACATACTTAAAATAAAAAATTTAGGAGAGGAATGGAGAATGAATTCATAAAGCTATACTTTAACATACATGTGTAGTACGTTCTGGAATGCTGATGATAAAGACTGCCTTTCCTCTTAAAGAAAGAAAGAGAATTTCTTCTTACAAAATGGCGTAATATTCCACTGCACTTGTACGACAGCATTCCAAAGAGCACTGAAGTTAGTGCTGCACACTCCAGGTTTGCTGTGCTTGTTTGTATAGTTGCACAATTCAGCCCAACATTTTGTTGCTTACATATCAATATAACTATAAATTTACAATAATTTTTATTATGATGATTATTATTACTAAATAAAAATATAGGAAAATAAGAAATATTACTATTGTATTATTTCGCTGTAAAATAAATATTTAAGAAAAATAAATCATCTTACAGTACAACTGTAAAATTACAATACTAACATTTACAGCTGTCAATTTCTTCAAACGTAAAACCATTAAGTTTATTTTGACAAGAGCCCTGCAGTGCTGCACAAAAATATAGATTAAATATTGTGCAATATTCCTGTACAAATGTGATTCTGCTAGGGGTGACCCCGAATAGTCGAAGATTCGGTGCTTCAATAGGAGGAGCCTGATTCGACTACCAGTCTCACAGTCGAATATTCGCTGGGTGTTATGATTAGTGCTGTTTTCAAAATATCGATACGATGATGTATCGTCACAGAGATTTGACGATACGAGTATCGATACAGCTGGCCCTGTATCGATATTGTGGCACGTGTGCAGTAGTGGACTACTTAATTTGTTTAAAATTTTACAACGTTTAAAATTGAGTAGAAAAGTGCGAGGTTTCTAAAAAAAGAATGAATAGAGCATATAGGCTACAACAAGGTTTAATCTGGCCGCAGAGGAACACAACTGGGTTGCCTGATATAAATAAATAGACGTAATCCCCAAAACAGAGCTTTACACTTGCGCAATACGGAAATATCTGCTAAATGTGCTACTTATCTTTGTCAACCTGGCAACCATGTGCACACGCGCTCTCTCTCCACTGTGGATAAACACGCTTGCTTTCTGAAATCAGCGGTTAGCTTGCAGTTTAGCGATCTCCACTTCAATATTCTATTCTCAGAAAAGTGTAATTCATCAACAGTTCATTCAAGAAACAGAGAGAGAGAGAGAGAGA
>NW_015652150.1:892478-896433 GCF_001515625.1 Sinocyclocheilus rhinocerous
GATTTCACATAGAACTACCGGTTTTCTCCCAATAAGTTAATATACAGCCTATAATATAATGTTGTAAATTAGAATCAGAAAATAAAGAAGCTTTAAATAAATATTTTAACGTGCGTGAATAAATCCAACCACCCCTATAGATTTAAGTTTCACTTTCCATAACCCGTGACCGACAGAGGAGCATCTTGGCACCAGGGATTTAAAACTTTAACAAGACTCAAACTGACACAGGCAGAGTGAAAGACTGGATTTTTTCGATCAGGTAGGGTACAAGTGATTTCAAAACATTTCAGCCGGTTTATATATATTGTGTATATATTATTTATCTCGTATAAGATGCATTTGGTTGAGTTGCCGCAGTGAGCCGTAGTTCACTGACAAGCTACACAAAATCGCATTCAAAATCGGCAATGAATCGCCTGCCAGAGTAGCTTGTCAGTGATCTACGGCTCTGTGTAGTAAATGCCGCTCCATCTGAAAGCACGTGCTTGAAAATCGCATGAAAATCGCATTAGATTTTTTGCCCAGCCCTACCGTTTGTATCTGCAAGGCGTCCGTTACACATTTTCCCTGTGTGTTAACGTAATTATGACTGTCGAATGTCTGACTTGACTCTTGGTATTGTATTTTGCCCCGCCCCCAAAACATATGATTCGACTATCAGTCGTCAGTGTATTAGGCGGGCCGTGCATTTGGTCTTAAAGCGACAGCAGCCAATAAATACCTGTTTCTGTCTGCTAATCAAATAACACCACAGCTCTAACAAAGATTAATCTGTATTTAACTTGTGCAGTGAACACTATTGTGTTAAACTTAATTATTACTATTTCTGCACCTAAATTCTGATATTTGTAACTGTGATTTGTTGTTTTCATCTATGCTTGTAATTTGTGTAATTGTTCTTGTTTTATTAATAACTTTATTAGTTAAGCTACTAGTTTTTTTGCTATGGTATAGAAGTACTTAAAGTAAGGTTGTTTTTTTTTGCTGATCCGAAAAATTATCCGATCCGTGACTCAAAATCTGTATATGATCCGAACCGTGAATTTTGTGATCCGTTGCACCACTACATAAAACATTTGTGAATAAGCACCGCTTCCATCCAACGAGTCAAAGAGAACAAACTTCCTGATAGACTGGCACTAAATATCACTAAGAAATAGTGTTGGGCGATATGGTCATTTTTCATATCTTCAGCTCGTGAGATCGTCGATACACGATATTATCGTGCATGGGTGGGTGGGGCAAGAGAGAGACTCTCTGTACTTGTCATAGGGCATAAGCTATTACATAACTATTTGGTGTTTTAAACCATGCGTGTGCGCGCGAGAGTAAAGCCTCTGTTGCGTGGAAGCACCACTAATCTAAATAATATACTTTCAAACATACTGATAAACTAACATGTTAAATATAAAAATATTTAAAACAGCTAGTTCATATATATTCGGATACAACAGTCATACATCGCTATTAGGACCGCTCGTCCTGTGACAAGTTTGCCGCATCGGCGCACAGAAGTTATCAGTATAAAAGGTCTGCAGTCAACGGTGAAAATCAAAAGTAGATTTATTTTAAAGACCAACAGTTTAACATTAAATAATGAACATAAACAAACACGTTAAATATAAAAGTGTTTAAAACAGGTAAGTTCATACATTTGGAGTAAAGTTAAATTAAACGGATACATCAGTCATACAGTGCTCCGGATCGCGCGCGCGCTTAACATGTGGCATTAAACTCAGTTAGTGGGGGCTCAGTTAAAATATTGCACATATATAGGCCGTTAAGATTACTTGCTAAAGTGCAATGAAATACCTTATATCAGCAAACGATGTACGTCTGTGTTTGTGGTTGGAGATTTTAATCCTCATTTGCGTGTGTCTGTGTGTGTGTGTGAAGTGTGGTGCTGAAGTGAAATAGTGGGGCAATTTGATAATAATAGCCGAATTATAATAGGCCGCCGAATAATAATAATAATAATAATAGTAATTTAATACATTAATAGGAGAATGAGACTAATATCATCTTGACTATCGGCAAAGACATCTGCTATCGTCGATATCTCTGACTATCGTCGATACACAATACTATCGTCACAACCCTACTAAGAAAAGTAGGAGAAGCCACTGAATATAATAATTTTCATATATAATAAATGACTTGTGCCTCAGAGCGAAGAGACAAAACACAATAAATGCGGTCATTGCTTTCGGAGGTGGATGCCTGCTGTTTGGGAACGCAGTTGTGTAAGAAAGTTCTGGAAGGCAATTCTACAGAAATACTTTGATGACAGTCTTTGCTTGGGCATTTAAGAATGACTATAACAACATTTGAAATGCTGTGCAACAAAATCGGTCCGCTAGTTAGTCAAGTTATCCCGTCCCAAAGCGCAATCACATGACTTTTTTTGATGAGCATGGATGACTTTATTCGGCAAATGTGTTTCCATCATCCGCATTAATCCTTTTTTGCACAAGTCAAAAACCACCTCAAGAGAGCATAAAAATCACTATTTCCAGGTACTTGGTTACGTTGAAGACATAAGCCAATTTCTGGATCTGTTCTATGGATTAAACGGCAGACACTTCTTGTGTCTATTTAAGGTTGTTTTGATGGCATGGCAAGGGGTGGAAATTTTTTGGCACCTCATGATTCAATTAAATTTTGACTTGGGAGTCACAATTTGATTCCAAATTCTTCAATGGCTGATAAATAGAAGTTGATACTGACAGTAAAGGTGGGAGCAAAAGCCAACTGTTAAGTATCAGTCACTGAACCAATATAAATGTGCAGTTCAGATATACAAAATATGAAATCCCAGATATTGTGCAACCAAAAATTCCAATATAAAAAAATAACCAGAAAAACAAATACTGCATATCGTTAGATTTTTAACTACTAAAAAAGGGACTGTGCTCCTGGCAATTCACAAACAAAAAAAGAAAATATGCACTCTTTCAATCATCTACAGCAAATTACAATATAAACACAATAAATGCACCCATTGTGCTATTTTTTTCCTGTGTAGCTCACTGCATAGCACTTGTATCTGTTTTGTCTTGCATTTGATTTTACACCAAACCAAAATATTCAATCAAATTCAAATTCCATTTTTTTTTGCAATTAATCCAGAATTGTTTTTTAAAAATGTGACGCAGAAGCGATTCAACTTCCAATGACGTATTTGACTTTGTGATGAGTAGAGCTTTGAATATAGGCAATGCTCAATTTGACAACCCTCTCTATGAAAAATGACCTTAAACTGTGCTCAGGTTTTAAGACAGGAGGGATTCAAACAGGCCCTTGTCAGATATTTGGATATGCAAACATTAAAATCTCATATGAATTAGGGCTGTCAAAATGGCTGAAAAACTAAATTCGACTTTTTTTATTTAAATATTATCAATATTTGAATTATATTCTAATTTAAAAGGCATAATTTCAGTTAGGGGGGAAAAAAGCTTTTGGCTTCTCTCCTGAGGCCACAAGAGAGCGCATCGAGCAAAATATTATGCACGTTTCTTCAAAGCATAATAAAATAACATGACTATCTTTGAAAAAAGTGCATAATGTTTAAAATAATGTTTATAACCCTTATATAATTAATAAAGTTGCTTAAACAATTAGAAACAAAACAGCATCATGCATGTATAGTTTAATACAAAGGACCGGAAACCAAACAAGAGTACTATCTTTATATAAAAACTTGAGATGCAGTGGAATGGGAAAAAGTCTTGAGACATGTTTTTTTAAAAGTTGAACTTACATTAATTTTACATAGCTTTCTAAACATGCGACTCTCTTGTGCGAGACGCGAGTGCAACGGTGATAGATGTCCCTCTAGAAAATGCGATAAATATGCGTTCTGTGCGAACGGCTTGGTTTCGGTTTTGACGTAAACAACATCTTCCCCGCATTGATTGTTCTCTTTTTCTGCAATATTTTGAATGAACAA
>NW_015652150.1:900644-912280 GCF_001515625.1 Sinocyclocheilus rhinocerous
CGATAAACATGATAATCAGAACCAAAACAGATGTTTTTAGCAGGTCAGAGTTGTAATGGTGCAGCTCTATTCTGGAAAAGGGGGCGTGGAGCAGCAGCTCATTTGCATTTAAAGAGCCAGGCACGAAAAACAGTTTGTTTCTGCTTCCTCTCAAAATAAGCATTTTCAAAATGATATAATAAATGATCTGTGGAGTATTTTGAGCTGAAACTTCACAGACACATTCTGGGGACACCAGAGACTTATACTACATATTGTAAAAAGGGGCATAATATGTCTCCTTTAATAATCTTTGGTGAATAACTACATATAACAAAACAAAAATCCCTTTTGCTTCATTACACTGCACAACATTTCAGTTTGACCCTGCTGTCTGTCTTGCTGACATTGCTTGGCCATATGTCTGTACCCATTATTACAGACATGACTAAGTTAGCATAAGACAGACTTGCATAAGCACAGGCTGATCCTTAGATGTACCAAAATCATATTATTACTTGTAAGATTCATTTAGAACATTATAAATGGTTGACTCAACATCGTTAGAAGACATATTGCATTTACAATTAAGATTTTTGCTGAAAATAATCATTGCACAAAATCATAGCAAACATGTTGAGGTCAATGGCAGAGTAATGACTGCAATGCAGAAACAAAATCAACTCAAAGCCTAACAGAATTAAACTTTAAAGAGCTAATCTTGACTTATCCATAAATAATTTATTATTGTTCTGAAGAATCTATTTTGAATTTATTAGGAAAGTGAGACCAATTGTACTCATGCAGTGAGAGCATCAAGTAAAGAAGTAGAAGTATCAAGCAAGGCTGGTAAACATGATTATTTTGAACCATTAACTTACTTTTCACGTCTGAAAAGCCTGGTTTGACAAGTAGCACCAAAGGTAAGAAATAAGACAAAATTAAGGAATGCACCATGAAAACATCGGTTTCCTTCATTCTGAAAACATACACATGTTCAGCAATGAAACCCCTTCACGTGAACGCGCAAAACGGAGGGGTAGGGGAAAGGGGAAGGGGGCTAAGGGGTAGAAATGGGATTGGGCCTTAAACTTAAGGACCTGTTGCTATGACAGCAAGTCCAGGATGAGCTTCGAAGAACCAAATAATCCAAGATCATGCCAAATCACCAACAATCAAATCCAGCAAACTGAGAATATTCATAATCCTTTTATTTATGCAGTCCAATTATTATTTCTGCACTGAAAAGCAGAAATAAACATTTAAGAATCAGTTCTCCTTCTGCATACCAGGTGTCAGACACTCAAACGTTAAAATATTTTTTTAATTAGTACTGACTATATATACATACATACATAGAAAGAGAGAGAGATGGAGATCAGTCTCTACTTTGAAGAACTTTGCACACAGTCCAAAGGTACAAACAGACAAAGCCAAATTTACAAGAAAACGATTTTACATTTAAATACATCCATGAATGTATGACAGCATCCATCTTCACAAATACAAACACCCGACTCCATCGCCCTTTTTAAAAGTGCAGGTGTGAATCAAACAGCCATATGAATGCAGAAGTGAAACTGTGACAATAGGATATATGAAACATTTCTGAGGACCTCATCTTAAAAAAAACTCTAAAATGAATGCTCAGTGTGAGGTCATATGAAAATCATACATAGTATGTATGAAGCATAAAAAAAAAAGTTTAGGCAAAAAAAAGTATCAGACTAACGGCAACTACATAAAAGTTTCATACTGCCCCTACTGCTAAAATATGTTTGGATCCATGTATTTATTTAATTTCATTTATCCTGATCGTGCAGTTACATGCTGTAAAATATTACCCATAGCATTTCGACCAAGTATTTCCAAGCCACCACAACTGGTTACTAGTTAACTTATGCGGCCTTAAATATAAAGCAATTGCAAATGTTCTCGTTGACAAGCGATTATAGAGGAAAGAAAAAAACGTTACTCCTCAATTTTCCCATCACTATATGACTGAGACCATGCTGTTTAGCAAGGAACAGGGTTGGGTGGTTTTCACTATGCAGTTTCGATGAGTCACCGAGCACTGGCTGTCACACAGGCGAAGTTAATAGTAAAACTTCTACCCCCCGTTTCACAGACAAGGCTTAAAGACTAAAATGTAAATCTGAGCTGTTTCAACTGAAAGAAACTTGCACTGATTGATCTTAAAATATATCAATGCCTTTGTTTTGTCCCAAGAGGGACACCAGTAATGTTTTTTGTAAGGCACATTTATAAAAAATTACTTAAATGTCCAAATTGAACTATGGCCTAATCCTAGTTTAGTCTAAACCCTGTCTGTGAAACCAGGCCCTAATGATGTCAGATTAAAAATGCAAATGTTGCAAAAAAATTAAAATAAAATAATATAAAATGCAAAATGCAAGTGTTTTGACACTCACAACTCAACTAAAAGACCAATTACTTTCACAGTGTTTGTATAAAAACTTTGTACTGGCTGGCTAAAATGAGCTATGAATTAGAGGAACATACCTAAACAGCAAACCTATGTTGCGGTGTTCAAGTTAGTTTTACATTTCGTCGTTGACAAAGTTTTTCCTCACGTTAGCATGCTACAAGCTAACAAGGCGCTTGGACTGTCCCATAGCGCACGAATAGTTTCTTGACTTCTTCCTACAGCTTTCAAACTTACCTGACTGAAACACATTTCACTAACACTAGTGTGGAAAAATAATCAAATGAACCACGATAAACAAGTAGTCGTTCAAAGATCACAATGCAAACTTGCTCTGACAGGCGCGAATGGAAACCAGCCCGTTCGCGAGCGCTTGGTAAATTTAGACACAGGCACGCGCGCGCTTACCTCAAAGCAACCGATCGACGGCTGTAGACAATCTCTGGTAAATTTTCCAACGGGTATATTATTTTAATTCCAAATTCAAAAAGCGTCACTTGAAAGTTTTTCTGCCACCTTCCCGTGCAGCCAAACTCGGAAACTGCTCTTTCAATATGGCTGAGGCAGGAGCAGGGAATGGTGAAGCGTCACTAGCGTGACTCCGGGTCGGGGTGGTGTGGGAGAAGGGGCAGGGACTAATCTGGATAAACACTGATCCTTGTATTTAACGTTGTCTGGTGTTCATGTGGTGCCTTTCACTTTTCCTTCTTCGCTGGAAACATGCATATACATGTTTCTTAGAAATAAACCACAGATTAGATCTGCCTTTATAACTGCCTGAGTCATGTGATTAGTGTGTGAGGTAATCAACAGTGGGGTTAATAACCCAGTTGAGGAGTTAACCGCAAGGTTATAAAGGCATAATCTTTCGTTTTAAAACTGCTATTGGGTTATGAGGTCAATGATTTAGGTTTACAGCCAACACAAATGACCTTGGTCTTTCTCAGGTAAGTTGACACATAGCCTAGCTTTAATGACTATGCATAACACAACAAAACACTTTTCTAATTTCCTTCAGTTGGGTCAAGTGGGTAAGGCCATGTTTTGCAGTCTTTCGCAACCATTCTATTGTATTCCGGTCATTTTTGTAAAGGATATGTTATAAATACAACATTATAAAATTTGAGGAGGCAGTAAGAAATTTTCACCATTGGCCTCTCAGAATGTTTTTAATGAAACCCACATTTATTCACATATATAAAGACCCTGTCCTGCCGTAAATATGAGCCTCTTCTTAGCCATTGCCATACTGCATTTTATTTTATTTTCAAAAAGACTGAAAAGCATAAATGCAGTATCAAATATTCTATTGTGTTGTACTCTAACACTAAAAGTGCTAGCATGCATTTTTCTGTTTTCATAGTACCAAAGAATCATTGGTGATTCAGCACATCTATATTGGGCTCATTAAATGTATTTCTTGTTTCTGCAGAGAATAGCTTTGTCATCTAAACATGATACCCGTATCCCACACTGAAACTGTAACTGCTTTTCTGATTACATAGTTGACAGCAGTTTGGATGTCTTGGAGCAGCCTGGCTTCTGAGGACATTGCACAGCTCTCTGTTTTGTTTTAAAGAGTTACATTTTTGCTTTTCATTGTTCTCAGTCAAGTTGCAGATTATTTCTGGTTTGATCTGAAGTGATGGCAGTATGTTTAACTTTATATTATTAATTAATATTATTTGTATTAAATAATATATGTATTATATTTTAATACATTAATATATTTTATGATATATTCGTATGAATTAAATATGTTTAATGCAATGTTATTCTATATTGCTTTATTCCATTTTCTGGTTAGAAATTGTGAGATCAGTCTGTTGATAGTGCAACTCTGTGCTGCCCCCAGGTGCCTGCCAGTGTGCGCACAAAGGTATATGGTGAGCGTGATTTGACCAAGTACAACATGTTCCTGGATCAACATCCTTCCCAGCAAGCAATTTTGCGTTTAAAAGACGTCTATTAGACGTCTAAATATAGCCTAGACGTCTAGGCTAAAACGAGGCTAAATTTGGGCTGTCAGTGAAAATCTAATAGACGTCTAATCATAGCCCATTTATAGACTAGTCATCAAACGGCTATTAAACGACTACATATATACATCTATAGACGGTGAATATGGGTCTAGGCTAAAACAAGGCTAAATTTGGGCTGTCAGTGAAAATCTAATAGACGTCTAATCATAAAGGTATACACCTCTGTCTTATTAGGATTCAGACAATTGCATCATACGTGTGTGTGTGTGTATGTATGTGTATATATATATATATATATGTGTGTGTGCATATATATATATATATATATATATACAACTTTATATATAAAGTTGCAATGAAAGGATTCTCTTTGCACACCCTGTCAATGATACACACAATTACTTTTTGAGCATGTTGCGGTGCCCTTATAACTGAGCCACTGGCTGATTACTCATGATGACAGATCATTTTATAGCTTCTCTAATGATTATGCCTGCATAGTAATTGAGGGAAAAGTAAACAATAGCCATTGGGCAATCCGGTGACTGCAGCAGTGCACGTCAGACTGGCATCACTGCTCGCTTGCGCTCAAGGCTGTTCGAGCACACGCGCAATGTAAAGAGCAGTCAGAGACAGGGGATTGTAGTGGACATTTCTCCAAATGCATAACTAGTGCAACTAGTTAATTGACTAGTTTGTTATGGGGTTTGCTTATAAACTGTGGAGAAAAAAAAGGCTTGGCAGAATATTCCGGACTCGTTCAGAATATTTTCTCAGATGTGCTGAAAGACGCCGAGAAGTTGGAGATAAGGATTTTCGTTTTAAGGTATGTTAACACCAGCTGTACCACATAACAATTATGCTATATGCACTATACACATATCTATATGTAATAACTGGTAACTCAAATGGTTTTCCTTTAGGCTTTTACTCTAAAATTATAGTGTTTTCTTACATTTCCCAGCGTAATTTTGTGAGCGTCTTTTGGGTCATTTCCCTAAATTGGTGGCTTTTCCATTTTGAAAACGTGGTTTTAAAGTAAATTTCTGTCTGATTTTAAATATACTATGATGCAAATATTCAAATTAAATGCATATAAATGTATTGTAAAAAAACAGCTGGGAAAGATTTATCCATGAAAATTTAACGTGCTGAAATTATTGATTTATTTATGGATCTGTATCCTTTTATAAAATGGCTAGCTACAATGGTAATGTGCAAAAGTGCACTAAAATCAGAAAACATCCTAAATCCAGCGAGAATGCTTACTAGCTTGAATGATTTTAGTCACGATGTGCATTATTGCTAATACACTTTTTTAAAATTCTTTTTTTATCGTTTTGCTCAAAATGCCAGTGTTTGTAATTGGTGTCAGTTTTTCATGGCTGATGTCTTTGGGTACAAATATGAAGGCACAATTTTCGGAATATCCTCTTCATGAAAAAGTGTGAAAATATTCATAATTATATCATTGCTCTTGGCAGGAGTGAATTTCTCAATCTGGAAAGACCACCATGCGCTGGTCGCCGTGCCTTGCCTCGCCTCCGAGCAAAGAGGAGAAATCCCACTGTGCTACTGTGACAGGAATTTTACGCGCAGCTGAACAAGGATGCCAGAGGAACTCGCAAACTGCAGTGTGTGTTGCTGTACCACGACCAATAAGATACTCATGGTGGTCTTCATGATATCACTGATAATTGCTATACTCTTCGGAAACCTCTTGACATTAGCAGTGGTCTTTGGAACGAAACACTTCCACACTCCACAGGGTTATTTAAAAGCCTCACTGGCCGTGGCAGACCTGGCTGTGGGAATTTTTGTGGTGCCCGTATCCGTTTACGCAGAAGTATCTCTCATGATCTACAATTCAATGCCAGAGTGGACTGCACGCAATTCCCAAACCACACCTTTCCACCCGTGCAATTTCATCGGGCCTGTATTTGCGGGATGCACTTTAGTTTCCATTACAACCATTTTCCTCCTGACCATTGAAAGGAGCATTGCCGTTTTGAGGCCACTGCACAAGGAATCAGTCATAACTAAAAAGAGAACAAACATACTAATAGTCTTTTCCTGGATGGGCAGTTTTTTCCTGGCAATATCTCCACTGGTTTTCAGCGATGAAATCGCGCTGGAGTACAATCCTTGCAGCCGCATGTGCAATTACGCGCTTGGAAGCGCAGACTTTCCATCCCACACTTGGAACATTCTCTTACTCTTCCCTGCCTTTGACTTTACACTGCTCGGAGGTACTGTTGTCATCAATATTATATCCCTCACCACAATCCGCCAGCATTCAAAAAGAAGAAAACATCTCGCAGAGACCGAGAGTCAAAGCTCAACGAAACCAACCTTCTCCGACATCAAGGCTGCCAAGACAATAGGCACTCTGACGCTGGCTTTCACCGCTTCTTTCACTCCCATCGCCGTGTTTGTAGTTGGAAATGTGTTGGGAAACGAATGGTGCAATTTTGCGTTTTTTGCCTTTTGGATTTTGACCTCGAACAGCTGCTGTAATGTTATTATATATGGTGTGCGAGACCAGAAGTTTAGAAGTCGCGCGTATCAGCTGCTTGTATCCGCTCAGTTGAACACCGCGCCTAAAAAGACGGAGTATGAAAATACTGTAAATGGGGGGAAAGACAATGAGGAAATAGTCAAGCAATCCTAATTAATGATATAACTGAGCAGTAGCCCGATTTAGGTGGTGCTAACTGTATTTATTACAGGCCCCATAAGCTACAGTAGTATCTGGTTTCTAGCTGAACATTAGATGGACCAAGCTGGTTAAAATGGCTTATAGCTGGTTTGTTGCTGGTCCAAGGTCTACCAGACCAGCTAGAAACACAGCTGTCATCTTAACCTGCCAGCTTTCCAGTCCCCCTGGATGAACTTGAGGTCAAGATACATTGAGGATATGGATCATTCCTTGTAATCAAACCTACAATGTTTTGATTGTCAGCTTAGATCTCCAACCATTAGGCCACAAAATGCCTATTGATGCCAGTGTTATTTAATGCCTTCATAACCACCTATTAAAGGGATAGTTCACCCAAAAATGAAAATTCTGTCATCATTTACTCACCCTCATGTCGTTCCAAACCTGTATGAGTTGCTTTCTTATGTTGAACACAAAAGAAGATATTTTAAAGATTGCTGGTAATCAAACAGTTGGTGGTTGCCATTGACTTCCATAGTATTTTTTTTTTCCTACTATGGAAGTCAATGGCAACTACCAACTGTTTGATTACCAGCCATCTTTAAAATATCTTCTTTTGTGTTCAACATAAGAAAGCAACTCATACAGGTTTGGAACGACATGAGGGTGAGTAAATGATGACAGAATTTTCATTTTTGGGTGAACTATCCCTTTAAGTGGCATGTCACTATACTCAGGTCACCTCTTTTGATTGATTCTAAACTTTGCATGACAGATTTCATTATGTCACAAGATTTCACCATATAATTAAATATATCCATAAGCATGGATCATGACAGTCCCAATAAAATTGCATTGGAGTCTTTATACATATTACATCAATGCAATCTGTAGAGTGTTGATTTGATTTGGCATCTTTTTTTCTTTGTGGAGAACTGATATTTTGAGATATTGTGTGGCTTTAATAAAGTGTGTATATATAAATGCACTTGATAAGAACTGATACTTATGTAAAGGATCAATGTAAACACTTGGGAGTTTTAAAGTACTCATTATTATTATTATAGGGTTAATTGTTTATTGGCTTATGTAATAAAAACTAGGTTAGTGCTAGAAGGTTGTGTCATACAAGACAAATGCATTTTCTCATCAGTGTATTCATATTATATGCATATTATCACACAAGGGCCAACACATTATACCAAAAACACCATGGCTGATGTTCAGTGACTACTGGTTTATTATTTATTAAGGCCATTATTTTTTTGCAGTTTTGTACTGTATACAATAAATTATTCTTCATTAAAAGTCTGTTTTAATGAATTTGATGAAGTACATCTTTGACAGTATATTTAAATCTTTTAAATTTGCTAAACATTTTATCCTTTATTATCTAAATGGACTATACTGATTAAAGGAATAATCCACCCAAAAATTTGTCATTTACTCACCCTCATTGCATTCCAATCCTGTATGACTTGATTTATTCTGTGGAACATGAAGATATGTTGGTAACTAGTTTCAGTTCCCACGGGCTTCCATTGTATGGAGAAAAAAAAAATACAAAGGAAGTCAATGGGAAACTAAACTTTTTGATTACCAACATTTTTCTAAATATCTTCTATTATGTTTCACAGAAGAAAGTAAGTCATACACGCTTGAAACAACACTAGGGTGAAGGTGGTGATTTTTATTTTTGGGTGAAGAATCCATCTAACTATACTATACATATTTTATCAGAACTTTGCAATATATTGAACAGCTCAACCTCAGTGCTCAAATGGACAAATTGCCCGTTAAAATCTTTTATCTCTCATTATGCAAATACATTCACACAGATGTGATGC
Organism: Sinocyclocheilus rhinocerous; assembly: GCF_001515625.1. Classification (NCBI taxonomy): domain Eukaryota; kingdom Metazoa; phylum Chordata; class Actinopteri; order Cypriniformes; family Cyprinidae; genus Sinocyclocheilus; species Sinocyclocheilus rhinocerous. The sequence continues at coordinate 909,558 of NW_015652150.1, forward strand.
AACTACACAATGCATCTGAAGATCCAGCAGAGTAGGCAAATGTTAGCCATGTTAATCTTAAATCAGAATTTTGCTAAACCATCTTTAATCTTGTTTCAGAGATTACTGTCTGGTGAATCTCCAATCACTTGTCCCTTCATAAATGTGTCAAGCCTGGAGGGTCCAGTTTTGAACCCAGGGGCTGTCCAATTCCCATAAGACCTTGGGAGGAGGGCAGATGGCCTGGCTTTAGCATTTTTTTTTATTATTTTTTATTTCAATGTCATTTCTGTGGAGCAATAACAAGATTGTTATTTATCACAACAAAATATGGCAGCTGCCTTACTCACAGGGCCTCTGGTAAACAATGTGTGTTTTTGTTTTTCACTACCCGTTGTAACAGAGGGTAATCTTCTGAATAGCGTGCCAGTCACGTGTATGTGCAGGAGGACAGGACATATGTGCATATATGTTTACCTCACTTTGAGGTCATAGAATATCTAAAACACACTACTCTATGCCATTAATGTAACTGAATTTAGTGCTGGTATTGTAGCACTATTTCATCTTATTCATCCCATATTTTAGTCGAATAGAACTAATGAAATGTTACATTTTTAGAAGTGTTTGGGCAAAGTGTTTTTCATTAATCCTGAGTTTTTGTTTGTCCTTTTATGCCCTGCAAAACAAGCCTATTTAAACTGACGTTTATGAGGTCATAATGAAGGATGCGTGTCTGGCATCCATAAAAAAATATGTCCCGGAATTGCCTCCAAAAAACTGGCACATCATACTAGGAGGAAGGTTGCATTAGTCTAATTTGCCATTGCTGGTGGCTGTTTGCTTGCATGGAACATGTGAAAGTTACATACATGCATGATGTATTGGTTTAATTTGTGACAGTTACATTAAAGTATAAAACCTTAGGAAACTTTGGGAGGGAAAGTTATACTATATTGTGTGCTGTAAAATAAGCAATGACCAAATCCAGCAACATTTTAGCAGTTTTTTTTTTTCACTTCAGATTCTATAAATGCTCTATTTGGCAATTTTTTAAATTAATTTTTTTATTGCAAGAAACACATATACAATAAGGCAATACAAGATCGTAAGAAGATCATCAAGAACAGAGCACCAATCCAAATTAAAGAAAAAAAAACATGAAGAGAGAAAAGAAAGAAAGAAAAATAATTACACAATAGGGTCTTCTAATAATTTAAATTTCTGCAATAAACCAGACAGTCTTCTTCCAGATTTACATTTTAACAGTCTTACAGATTTCCCCAGAATGAAAATATTATTCAGTACAACTTGAGTATGTACATCTTCCATTATTAGACCAAAAATTATATTATTTTTAGAAAATTGAGAGGACAGTTTCATTGAAACTTTAAGCCACTCAAATGTATCAGACCAAAAGGCTCTACTGAATGAACAGTCAAAGAACAATGTACAGTCGTTCCAATATCAACATCACAAAAGGTACAATTATTGTGATCAATATTAAATCTATATCTAAGAAACTCTAAAGATGGGTAGATATCATTAACAATTTTAAAATTTACTTCCTTGGCTTTGTGGGGTATGGGAAAGGAGAGATACATGGTTCTTAATTAAAAAATAGAGCTCTTGGGGAAAAGATAATTCACGTTATTTCGAATAGCTTGATTTGGAAATTTATCTTGGATCAATAAAGTCCTTATTAATTTATTTGGCAGGCTACTCCTAATAAAATCTTGCCCATTTATTATCAAAGAAGGTAAATGAAGAGCTACAGTTACATTGGGCACCGTATTTCTAACCAACAGTACAAAGGCCTTTGGAATACAGTTCAATACCCTATTATATTGCTTGTAATCACAATGGATATTATATTTTTCACAAAAAGTACTGTGATCCATAAAATAACCATCTTTCCCTAGCAGGTGAACAACAGACCAGTGAATCCCAAAAAAATTTGTAAAAGTTGGCCGTTAAACCATCGGAGCCAGGAGATTTGTCAGAGGATAAAGATTGCAACGCATTCTCCTCTATTTGGCAATCAGTATGCCGTTTTACAGGTCTGTCCTTGCTTGAAGAAAATTACCCTAAATATATCACTTCTTTGGAATCCAGGCGAAAATGAGAAATGGCAGCCAAATGTCAGAACAGTTGATCAGAGACACAATACCCCTCATTATACATGGCAGAGATGCAAAGGATGAAATGCATTCAGTGACTTCATATGCCAGTGATCTAACAAGATAATAGAGTCTGAACGAATAAAATACCTAAAGTGATGATATTCAACACTGATTCAGGCTGGTGATAATGTAGATAGGCTCAGAGAGGTCATAATTTTCATAAAGATTTTTTTATTAAAATTTCCAAAAACCACTAGAACAGTGTTATATATTTTGCTGACTTGTGCACTTACATTATCCCAAATGTTTCGAAGAATGTTTAAATCCAGAGAAAAAAGCAATTTTAACTAGTGACACGGACCGTATCTATAGTGTCATTGTGGCGCCTGCCAATGACGCCATAACCCCTCGATTTCCGGTTTTGTTTTGTAGAAAACATGGAAACGCTTTAATATGTTGTGCGTTTTATTAGACAGGAGACGACCGCACAGAGTAGCATTATAACAGAACTTTCAAATGTATCTAGTATGATAAAACAGCGCTGCTTTTTTCCCCCACATACTCACGACTGGAAGGAGCGGAAGCGGTCGGCTGTGGCATAATAAAAGCTCCGCTGCTTTC
>NW_015652150.1:912528-917665 GCF_001515625.1 Sinocyclocheilus rhinocerous
GCCTCGTTTCGCTTCGACGGCTTTCAGCCTCACCCTGCTTCATTCTACTACGTTAATAAATCATTAGCTCATCCATGAACATGATTTCTGCCGGAGTCCACTCAGGATGCATCGGCTGTGGGGATGAAGACGACAACTCCCATGATTCCACACTCAAGTCACAGCGTCATCAAACTACGCCTTTGTCTCTTTGTTTATTTTGAGTACGCGCCCTCTAGCGGCGAAAATTACATATTGTGCCTTTAACTAAAAGCATTAAAACTGAAAAAAAAAGTAGTTTTAAGTATGGGTAGGAAATCTTTTTAGTGCATTTAAAGTTCCTACAGGCTTAAAATTAATTCCTTTAAAAAAGTAGTTCACCCAAAATTGTAAATGTATTTACAATATTTTCTGTTTTTCTGTTTCCTCACATAAATCTAACATGTGACTTCAGAAGATGACGAACCATTTGCACATTTTTACTTTCATTATGTGAAAAAGAGTGGCCAGAATATTCAAAGATTCTCCTTTTGTTGATGAAATAATTTCAATTTCTTTAATTTCTTAGTGAACTATTCCTTTAATATTTTAAAGAGATAGTTCAGCCCCCAAATTAAAATTCTAGCAATTGTAGATCTGGCGCAACTGCTACTCAAAATTTGTCTACCGTGCCGTATAATTCTAGAGTATTCATATTGCCAGTGAGAACATAGAAGCTAATTATAATTGGTTCTTTTCATGGTGGTGTGGTTTTTCAGAGCAGGAAGACTGAGCCAGAAACTGTTCACACAATCAAAATTGCTTCTAACTCCACTGTTGTTCTTGAACACCAACAATGAAGTAAATCAGAGGACAAAGAAATGCATTTCCGCTCATCCAAAGAGTTTGGTGTTAACTTGAAGCCAATATTTCAAAGGGATAAATGGAATTTCATCCAATTATATTGGTTTCAATGAAATGATGAGATCACAAACATCTAATCTGAACAAAGATCATACTGTTCAGCAGCAAACCAGGATGTGCATTTAATGATTTGGACATGTTTTGTAATGACAGGTGTTTAATTTGTTGTCAGTTATCTCCTGCGAGTTGATGAATAGTAGTTGTCACTTTCTAAATAATAGACATGGTATTTGCCTCGGGTCACGAAATGAAAAGCAATTCACCTCGGCAACCGAGGCAGTTAATCTCAAGACCTGAATGTGAATAAGAGGACCATGATGGGCCAACAGAAGCTGTCAGTTCCATTTTAGAGGTGCAGTGCAGCAATTAGAAACTGTTTTCAAAATGCATCACATCTCCACTGGCCAGAAAGAATAACCTAAACAAATGAAAGGTAAACCTGTTCTAACTTTCTGAAAACAACCTCTCCATCCTCTCCTATTTCTTCCTGATGGAGAATTAGACAGAAGAGAATGTCATGGACATTAATGAGGCGCAAAAAAGAAAAGTAATTTATAATATTTACATGAAATCTAGAAAATGCCTTTCATGCTACATGAAAGAGGAAAATGAATTGTGACTTTTTAGCTCACAAATCAGACTTTGTTCTTGCAATTCTGAGTTTATATATCACAATTTGGAGTTTCAGAATTGCAAGATAAAAAAATTGTTCTTGCACTTTTGAGTTTTTTCTCAAAATTCTGAGTTTACATCTTGCAATTTAGACCATTTTTCTCTGAATTTTGACTTTATCTCTCTCTCTCTATTTTTTTTTTTTTTGCAATTGCACATTTACTGTATATTATATATATTTTTTTATTCCGTGATGAAAACAGGCTTCCATAGAAATATGATGCTTATCACCTAAATGTGGAAAAACAGTTGAACATACTGCTATAAACCATTGGATGAGATCCCTAAATTGGCCATCAAGAAATGTAGAACTCCAGCCCTTCGAAGTACATGTCAGGATCAGAATGACTCGGCTCACTTTTATTAATAAAAAAAGATTTGGAATGACCTTGACATATCTCAGTGAGGAGGCAATTAGTTTTTCCAGATGATAATTACTTGTAATGTGTCTCCTTTCATTTCAGCACCTCCATTCAAAGGGGCAGAGCTTAATCACTGACCCCCAGCTGACTAGATAAGATTTGGGAACAGAAATGAGCTTTAAATGTGCTTATTATATGAGCAGAAGTAGACTAATGTTTATTGTCATTTGTACATTTTACTGTCTGCATGCTATTAAAATGCATATTATTTATACAAATTGTCTAATTATGTTTATATAAGTGCAATCAAAAAGCTTTTCTAGTTTCCCTCATATGTTTAATAAATGAGAGAATTTTAATAGTCTTGTCATGGCATGACATTTCTGAAACTTAACTCATATGGAAACACAAATTTGTTTAAAATTAAACTTAAATTGCCCTTTTAAAAAGCATTCTAAACCAGACTAAGCTGGTCATGGCTGGTCCCTCAGCCCCTCATGCTAGTCTAGCTAGTCAGAAAGCACATACATTCAGGTACGAATGTCATCAACACATATTACCGAAAAAACAATGCTTGCATATATATCGTTTTCTGTCCTTTATGAAAGCGACTGAATGAGTTAAGCAAAGCAACGCAGAAGACCTCGCTCCCAGCAAAATATTCTCTGCAGATCAAGAGCAGTCACAAACAGCCAGGAGTTGTTTTCTTGTCGATCAGATAAGAGCTTTTGTGGCAGTGGGAGGACTGTATTTTCTATGACTAAATAAACTCATGATTGTGCCACTAAAAATATACCACCTTGCATCACACTTGCAGCGTGAAACAGAATTGGTTGACCTTGCCTATCAGAAAGGGCATGTGACACATTCCTCACCTATAAATAAGTAAATGCAAATGTCTTAAATAATTGAATTTATTACGAAACATGTCCCACAGGCCAAGTTGGGAAAATTTTTGCTTCAATTCATGCCACCAACTCTATGCAGATACTTTAACAAATTCAAAACGGTTTGTATTATGTTTGGAAATAAGTGTTGTTAGGTTCAGACACATTTTAATTTAATATTTTGATTGTGGTTATTTTCTGTGAAGCTTGAAAAAAAATTGAGTAATTGAATACTTTGCTTTCCGTCATCAAAAAGGACAGGAATACATAAAAATTGTGAACATATAGAAGCTAGATGATTTATTACAAGTGTTTGGTTTGTTTGACGGAGCTTATCTGAAGCAATCAGATGATGTTTTAATCAAACAGATCAATAGATCTTCTTCCACGACCGTAAATACAGTTGAAGGGGCAGCATTGGATTCCTCTTTTGTAGGCTGGGGTGAAACACATCAAAGTCTACTTTCCTCACTCTCCGCAGGTAGTCCTCCAAAACAACCTGAGGGACAGAACACAAAGACGCTCAGAAGCTATTCATTTAATTACTTTTGTGCAAGCCTGGAGGATGGTACATAACTGAAAGAACTTAAAAGTACAAAGAAAAAGAACGAAAGGCAAAAATTATACAGCTGGAAATTTATTTTCATCAGCGATTACTCCAGTCTTCAGTGTCACATGATACTTCAGAAATCGTTCTTATAAGCTAATTTGGTGCTTAAGAAACATTTCTTATTATTATCAATGTCGAACACAGTTGTGCTTAATATTTAAACAAAATTTTTTCCAGGATTCTTTGATGAATAGAACGTTCAAAAGAACAGCATTTTTTAAGTGTCCTTGCTGAATAAAAGCATTTAATTTCTTTAAATAAATAAATAAATAAAATAAAAGTCTCATTGACCCCAAACCTTTAAACAATATAGTTATCCATGTAAAGATTCACAGTGCAAAGCGGGAGAGCGCATGTTAATTCCTAGGCTACGGATTAAGCCAACCAGTCCTATAAAAATGTTTATGAGTTTGCAATTAACAAGAACACCTAAGGGTTCACATACTTTTTCCTGCGACTGAAAATTAACCAAAAACAATCCTCAAATGCCAAACCTTACAGTAAAGTCCTTTCGTGAGAACACGGTTACGATTAACTCCAGCTAAACCAAGTGGAGCGCAATGTGTCACTAAACGGCCTGCAGTGAAACGATGGCTTTAAAGAATACGAATGACAGTTAAACACAGGGATGTGGAAATGGAAAGAGCAGAATGTTACAGTGATAGAGAGTGAAATAAAAATGCTTTACAGGCAATTTCGTTCACAGAAAGCATTTCACTGGCCGAAGCAATTGAAACACTGAAGCGTCGACAAACAAGCTGAAATTGGACTGAAAATTTCAAACTGCTTCCCTATGCTTGGCCTCGTAATATGCTAAGAGTTATTCCCTCATCTCCTCTCAGGCGGTCTCCCTTTAAGAGAAATTACTGTAAAAGAGTAAAAAAGGCTTAAGATGTGTAATCAGACCATGAGCTGGTAGTGGTGCCTCCAGGGGGCAGGAGTCATGTGGGTCGATGAGGCTCCGCCTCTTTTGGAGGCAGAATGAGGATAAGCCATGAGCTTCTCTGTGTCACATCACATTAGTGAGGCGTAGGGAGAGGAGAGGAGCTGAAAGAGATGAAATTACTCACCGTTTGCAGGAAGGCAGGCATGGCCGCATGTGGAACGTTCTTGCTGAATGATCTAGCCTGTAAGTGTAATAATGGGACAAGATATCAAAAACAAGATATCAAATTCTTACATAGTAATCAATCAATCATAGTAATACATCACACAAGCCTTAGGTGAATCTCACAGTGAAACAAATTAGGTCAAACAAACCTGGACATGTCCAGAGCATATTTCACCTTAACATACAAAAATAAATAAATACTTAAAAAAAAAAAAAAAATCATATTTTTCTTTGAAAATGTAGCATGACTTTATTTTCACGACAGTTCCATAATCATTCTCAATGATAGTAAATGCTGTACTTTTTCTGATCTGAATAAATGTTGTTTTATTTTGTAAGAATTATTGTATTTTATAAAACTGTATAAAAATACAATACTTTACAGTACTTTCTCATTATGTTTTCATTTCTTTAATACAGTGATTTGTTTTACTGTATTACAGTAGGCCTGTCACGATAACAACTTTTTATTGTGCGATATATTGCCCCAGAAATAATTGCGATAAGCGATATTATTGTCATTTTAAAGACCATTTTATGCCACTGAATATATAATCATAATGTAACAGCATAATAATGCAAGAAGGCCTACACACTTCCAAATGACAACAAA
>NW_015652150.1:918532-927029 GCF_001515625.1 Sinocyclocheilus rhinocerous
AATGGGCGATATATTGCGTCACCAAAAATGATTGAGGTCATGTATATATATATTGCGCGATAAGTAGATATATTGATTATTGCGACAGGCCTATATTACAGTTATGAGAATCACCATCAAGAATAATAGGAATCACAAAAAACAGTTCAACATCTGAATGCATTTCAGTATTATAGGGGGAATCGTGCTTAACTGTCACAAAAATAATCTCACATTGCAAAAATATTGTAATTTGGCGGGGTGAAATGTTTTCATGACTCACTCAAAAAATTTAACACAATTTCATCAAATTTTAGATTAAAAGTATCAAATTTAAGTTTGGCCCTTGTTTGGTTATAATTTTTTTTTCAAATGTGGTCCTCACCTAGGTCATTTCGACGCTAACCTTGATTCATTCCACCTGACCAGATATGCAAAGTGGGGTAAGCAATATCCTATGAAATCTCTGATTAGCATTTCCTCGAGATATTCCCTGTGGTTACACGGGACTTTTAATAAATTCAGTAATGAGGAGATGACAGCAATCAAGGGTCATCAGAGCTGCAGGTGGAGGAGGGGTGATATCGCTTGTGAAAACTCATGAAGTTAGTATGCAAATAGAAAATTACTGGGGAATATACAACACAGTCAATATCTGACTACAGATATTAAACTGAAAGGATTTGCATACGTGCTGGAGATGGACATGGGCTTGGCTGGCAATGTCATAAACGACGTCCCTGACGTTCTGGTCCCTGCTGCCACGGATGAAGTCCTCTTGAGACACGCCACGCTGGGTGAGAAACAGTGAAAATGCATTATCAGTAACCCTCTGCTGATAGATAGAAAAATGAGCTTGATGATACTACAATCTTTTGCTTAACCCTCCATATTTCAGGCACCATTGCAATAATACACCCTTCTTTTAAAATCTAAAGAAAAAAAAAACCTAAAAGAAAGAATTTATTTAATAATAATGACAATTAATTATTGCAGTCCCTTGTTTATTTATCTATTTAATTGCATAGTGATGGTATTTTCATTACTATTACGAATATTGTCTCCTAAAATCTCATTAGTGTAATAAAAGACCTCACTCATCAGAAATAAAAATCATTATTTAATTAGTAATTATATTATTATTATTGCATATATTATAATTATGTATTCTTTTATTTCCAATAAATGTTTTTTTTTGTTCATTAATTTCAGAACAACAAAAAACAATATATACTGACAATTGTACTTTACAAATGTATTTTACAATTAAAACAACATTTATTTTTGGCAATTTTAATTTATTTGATTTACTGTGGGCTACTGAAAATTGGGAGAGGGTGGATGTGCTAGATTCATGAAAATAATGTCACAATACTGTCATGGTGTCATGATCACCAGCTGGAGTGCCCTTGAGAACCACCAGAGGGCACTCCATCCCATACCGCTGTCTTGGACTTCATTTCCCATAATCCTTTGCCCGGACTCATCAGCACTCATTGTTGTATCACCTGTGTCTCCTTAACCCTGTCTGCTCACCCTATATATAGCCTGGATCATTTAATCATTCATTGTGAAGTCTTGCATGTGTTATGTACTGCATTTCTGAGCCGTTATCTCCTGTTTTCATGCGTCTTGGATTATTCTGCCCATTGTTCTGGATTACTCTCTGTCTGTTTCTCTTGTTTTTGTTTGTACTGTTTTGCTGGTATATGACTTTTGATTATGTTTGGATCACGATTGTGGATTACCCTCTGAATAAACACTGCATTTGGATCCTCAGCATTCGTGTCTCGGAGTAGTTCATGACACATGGTCTTAAATATAGGCATAATTTCACAACATTTTCTTTGGATTTTGGGGTGAAATACGACCCAGGCATTTCTTGACAGTTTTCATGAGACTCATCTTTATAGATTTTCCAGCAATCAACAAAAATACTTGAACACCAGAACAAATTAGTATGCTGGATGAAAATGTGAAAATCTGCATGCAGAACGTGAGGTGATGTGTTTACGTCTCGGCATCCCAAGACTTCTTCAGATGAAATATTACTGAAATCACGTTTAGTTGTATTTGTGAAACTACTGATTCAAACAATGACATAAACAAGAAAATAATTCCATCACTCAAGTGTCGCCTGTGATTGCGCTGCCTCAACTGTTATCTGAACAAACATGAATAAATCCACAATAACAAGTGATCAATAAACACATACTGCAGAAGCTTTCATTTAGTATCTAATTTAAAAGCCAATTGTTCCTCAAACAAAAGCAGTATGTAAGGATAAAGCATTGACAAGACAATCAACATCATGAATAACCAGACAGTGTAATTGTCGGGAGGCTATCATTGATCTGTTCTGATTCGTGAACAGGGGGTTTCATATCAAACAGAGCCTTAAACTGTGAAGGTGTGAACTGTAAGGTTTAAGAACCTTAAACTGTGACAAAAATGGCTTGCAGACACCCAGAGGCTTGTATTTACAGTCTACCTAACAAATAAAACACACATACACCTTGCATTGTTATGCAAACAGATTTGGCTAAGCTTGACAGGGTGCACATTAATATTGTATACAATTCCCACAGCAAATATTCTCTAAATGACTGCAATGTAGATAAACAAAAGTTTTAAAGGTGTCTCTTTTAATTCAACATAATCCAGTGCATTATTAAAGACATCAATTACAGGTTTAAAAGCTTATCCGTACATTATTGTCTCAAGAAAGGAAGTTTCATTAAGTTAACTTTAAATGATAAGGAAAGACAATTAGTAAGGATCAAATAATTAGCTATGAAGTAGCAAAAGTCTAACAAACCTACAAATAATATTTATAAATATTTATTTAAAATGTATTATGTTTTAGTGGGCATTTGAAAACTTCAGAAACCAAATATGTCCATATCGTTTATGGTGAAACAACAGTGCCCCCTTTTGGTGAATGTGCAATCCTACTGCAAAACAATCTACATTACATGATTTGATCTTAATACTGTACAGTGACTCTAGCTGAGATTAGTTGAGGGTAAACGACAGATGATATTCTTTTCTTCTGTTACACTAAAGGGCAAGATCTTCTAAATCCCAATTCTAATGGCTCGTTCGTGCTGAAATGGCGACAGATGGCTCAAACAAAGCCCGTGGGTTTGGGCTTAGCAGACGAGAGGGCACTGGAGTGGACAGCTTCACCCACATATATGCTGACTGGCACATGGATTGTCTCTAGTCCTTCACTAGTCCCACTGATGTTAGAAAAGCATGGAATTACAGGCAGCAACAGAGATGACAAGGTGATAGCAGATTTACCCACCAGCATGCAGATGTCCATGGGCAGGTAGACCTTGCGTCTGCTGCTGTTGTATGGGGTCGCCCGCAGGCAGGTCAGGATGCCCTGGGCTTTGCCAATGTGGCTTGCGGCATGGTCTGCATGGATGTTTTTCACACCTACATTAAAAAAGATACACAAAGCATACCACTTTATGAGACCAGCTTTAAACAGATTTGCGTAAAATAGTGAATTTCCAATACTGTCTTGCTAAAAAAAAAACTAAATAGTTCTCAAATTATATTTTAATGGGTCATTTCATGAAAAATTTAATATTCTACCTTTAAAACAATAAAATAATAGTTTCATAAGTAAAAATTCCCTTAGTCTAATATTAAGTTTCTGCAGCATATTACCAGTGGACTTTTTTGTGATTTTGATTTATTGAAGAACAGGGCAATGCAAAATACACAACCATTTAAAAGATTGGGATCATATATATATATATATATATATATATATATTAAACAAGGATGCATTCAATCGATCAAAAGTCAAGTAAAGACATTTATAACATCAAAAAATATTTCTATTTTAAATAAATGCTGTTTCTTTTGGACTTTCTATTAATCAAAGAATCCTAAAAAGAATTTATCCCAGTTTCCAAAAAAATATTAAGCAGTACGACTGTTTTCAACATTGATAATAATGTGAAATGTTTCTTGAGCAGCAAATCAGCATATTAGAATGATTTCTGAAGGATCATGTGACACTGAAGACTGGAGTAATGATGCTGAAAATACAGCTTTGCTATCACAATGGCCAAAAATAAATAAATAAATAAACATAATTATAAAATAAAACTAAATAAAATAAAATGCATTTTAAAATATATGAAAAATAAATAAAATAAATAACAAACAGCTATTTAAGTTATAATAATAAGTCATTATATAACTGGTTTACTGTAGTTTTATTCAAATAAATGCAGCCTTGGTGAGCCTAAAAGACTTTCCAAAACATCAAATGTCTTACCTCTAATCTTTGAATGGTAGTGTACTGCACATTAAACCTATACTAGCAAACCCACAGTGCAAACCAACAAATGATAAGCCTTTAAGCTATAACAATTTTGTTAGTTCCTTTCAAAATTAAAGCAATGAATTCAGTTATCCTTCAGGTGACTGAAATTTTCCTGCATTTTTTCCTTATACAATGAAAGTAAATATTGACCGAGGCTGTCAAGCCTTAATATTCTACCTTACATCTCCAGTGTTCCACAGAGGAAAGTATTTCATACTGTCAAGTGCAACATGAGGATGTGTAAATGACAGAATTTTATTTTTTCCAAGAACTATTGTTTTAAGTCGGAGATCAAGAAAAGTCTGCTCACCAAGTGTCTCCAGCAGCAGGTAAAGAAGAGAGGATTGTGTGTTTTCGCCATAGGCCTCCAGCTCTTGAAGATTCCTGTATGCTTTGTCCTCCATATCTTTCTCCTTTTGAAAACATACAATTGCCAGAGGACAGTATAATGTGCATAATGTGTTGACTCACTGAATGACTATCAATGTCTAGAATTAGCCATGTATGTCTCACGGATAGCTGTTAAGTTAAATTTAGTTATTTAAAGTGAACTTTCCATTATTTTCTTTACTCAAATTTTAGGACAAATCTGTTTACTTACTCTTTCAGATATAATTCTTAACATCCACCTCCTTGTTAATGTGTGCTTCCTCACTGCCTGAGAACACAGAGCAGTTATAGTACATCAGTGGCCAATATATTGAATAATGCTGTGGTCCAAACTACATTGGACATTGACTGTCATTGTATGGATACATTTTTCACAAATGTGTTGTACAGAAAAAAGAAAGTCATACAGGTTTGAAATGTAGTAATGACATTCACTACTGTTCTCAAGTTTGCGGTTAATAGAATGTTTTAAAAATGTTTTGAAAGAAGTCTCTTATGCTCACCAATCATAAATACAGCTAAAACAGTAATATTGTGAAATATTAACATATTTTAAAATGTAATTTATTCTTGTTATGACAAAGCTGAATTTTCAGCAGCCATTACTCCAGTCTTTAGTGTCACATGGTCCTTCAGAAATCATTCTAATATGCTCATGAAACATTTCTTATTATTATCAATGTTGACAACAGTTGTGCTGCTTAATTTTTTATTTCTTGGAAACCATGATACACTGATACACCATGAACATGAAATACAATTTGTAACAGAAATCTTTTGAAACATTATAAATGTCTTTACTGTCTATTTTGATCAATTCAATGTGTCCTTGCAGAAAAAAGTATTAATTTCTTTAAGAAGAAGAAAAAAAAAAACGTAATGACCCCAAACTTTTGAATGCTAGTGTAAATGATGACAGAATCTTTCTTTTATAGAAGGAAGACTCACCCTCCACAGTTCTGCACTGACGGGCTGGGCTGGATGGTCATCTCTGTAAATATCCTCCACGGCGCTCTTCCAGAACTGCAATCGCATTAAACCAATGGTTTTCTGAGAAACAGAGTCCTTAATCTAAAATAAGAAGCAGCAAATATATGAGCATATATGAGTGTTTCTTTAACAACAGGCACTTTTATGTCTCAAGAGTTGGTTTTTCACACTATGATACACAGTTATATCTGTACAAAAGTTAATAACTGAATAAATGAGTTACATTAGCTGGAATACCTGCCTGTGCCAGTTCTACATTGAACGCCCTCAGTGCCAGTGCAGATCGACGAACAGCCTCAGGAAAAAGCAATGAACACAAAAATCCCTCATAGTCCCTTTTCCTATAGGTGACAGTACAGAGTTATTCACTCAGTGTGATCTGTGTCATTAACCTACATTTAAAAAACTAAGCCTAAATAGAGACTGAGATTTCTGTAGGCATGACAATGATTACATAAAGACTACTTTATAAGGGTCAATGACAAATAAAGATTTCTAAAGTGATAAAAAAAAAGATCTAGCCATAAATATATTTACCAAGTTCTTAATACTTCACTCATGTTCGTTTCAAACATTTTTGGAATTTTTTTTTATACCATTTCCTACAAATTATTTAATGTCTAATAATGTGAAGTATTAGATAAAAAGTACTAAAATGATTTCCTTGCACACTTAATTAATGTGTCATACATATGACATGACTTGATCGATATTTTGATTAATAAAAAAAGTCCCAGAATATATCTTTTAAGTTGACTTTTTTTTTTTTTTGCATTTCAGATTGTTAGTAAGATTTCTCTTTTTTTCAATTTCTACACAGATACATCACCTAGACATTTCTAGCATTCATTTTAACAACTGACATACATTTTAACCATGAAAGTTAACCACAGAAAATATAATTGTTGTATATACTGCAATTTACTTTATTCAAAAAAAATAGTGTCACGTCATTTATTAATATTCAGTTTGACATAGAGCAAGAGAAAAATACATGTCTACCCGGTTTTAATGGAGATTTATTTGCTTCTAGGTAAAACTACTAAAAGTCAATCGATTTTTTAAATAAAAACTTACCTTACAATATCAATACAGTACTGCTCATTGTGCTGTCCTGTTGTTAATGCTCTTGAGCATTTGATCTCTGTTGGCCTCTGTATAAATGTGGGATAGGGAATCTTTATGTGGAGAGAATTTTTGGTGGTTAAAAGTCCATTTTTTATGTTTATACTGGATGCCATTGCAAACCTCATGCATCTAGGTATCCTTGAGCTGTACCTCCTCCTGCGTGTGCGTCATATTACATCTCCCCTGTAAGCAAGCACTTCTGACAGTACGTTCCGCTCCACAGTAAATCGAATTAAGTTTCGTTTCAGAGTGAACCATATTACTTTTATGGCACTTAAAATGTAATACATTTTCAACTGAATGCAGTCTACATATATTAAATGTTGTATAGTTATTTGCGCTTACAGTTAATGAAGAAATGATTGACAGATAAGATCAGTTGGCGTGATCATGTGATTCGCATCATATGACCAGCACAGATGAAAGTCTTTTCATCGAAGAAAACGGATGTAACCGGGACAGTAACTTATTTTATTTTATTGTATTATACGTATGTCTTATGGCAACATCGTCTGTGAATTTCGTTCAGATTTCTTTGCTTTTTATATACCTGGGAATATGTTTGTCCCAATGCAAAGACATCCGGTAAGGACGTGTATTATGTAGTGCAGCTATGATGATCAAAACTCTCGAAGTTAAATGTTTTTAAACGCCTGGTTGGGATGGAGATTTAGAATTACAACTTTGTAGCCTGTTCTTCTTGTGTTGATGTATTTAGCAGTTTTGACTTATTTTGGAAAATCTCTTGCAATTAGCTTTTTTATTATAAAAGACAACATTATAATTTGGTTTCGGTTTCACCCTTCAATAGCTGGTTAAGTATTGCACAAGAAGAAAAAAATATATATGGTTGCTTCTTTTCTTAAATATGCTGTAATTTTTAGAGTGGAATTCAAAAAATGTCTGTAACATATATGTTACTTAGCTCTGTAACAGCCCTAAGGGTTTGTAAACAGAAAAAAAGACAGAAAAAGTCTAACCGCGGCCCGCACTAGTCATCCAATCAGAAAATTAGGAGGAAACTCTTTGCCAATGGCGTGAGTATTTGTCCGACCAATAGCAGAAGGGGAGGATGTTTAGAAAACATGTCTGGGAAGTATGTTCGGAAACAGTCATATTCTTGCAATTCCGTTTGGTGACACTAGTGAGGCAGAAGTCGCTACAGCTAACTGACTGGAAAATAATATCAACACTGTGCATCAACATGCAGAAACAATGTTATAAATAATATAACATAAACCACTGCCTTTATTTCTATAATTCTTTTTTTTTATTTGTTAAATTATAGATATTTGTAAATTTTAAATATGTGTGTAAATGTTTATATGTTACTAATGGTTTGGCAATCAGCATTTTTTTAAATAATTTTAAAGGTGACATATCATGAAAATCGGTCCCCGGTGCATCTACCAACCAAGGAAAGGTGAAAAAGATTAACCCAGTAACTTTGTTTTGGTAAGCCTTTTTCTGCAAGCATCTGAAAAAAACATGCACATCTGATTTCGCTCCCTTGGTGATGTAGCAAAGGGATCTCATTATAATATTACCGCCCCTTAATCTGTAAGTTTCCACCCACGGTGCTGTCATTTTGATTTCGCAAGCGACAACGGTGTACCAGCTCTAATGCCATGGCGAAAGTTTGAGCAAAACACGCTAACTGTT